>NC_092808.1:20884115-21186430 GCF_040954645.1 Diabrotica undecimpunctata
TAGAGAGTGTAGTCAGAATCCAAAACGACTTTTCAAGACCCTTCCATTGTAAAAATGGACTGAGACAGGGAGATAGACTGTCGTGTCTCTTATTTAACCTTGCACTAGAAAAAGTAATTCGAGAGTGCCATATTAATACGAATGGCACCATCTTTAATAAATATGTACAAGTGGTCGGATATGCAGATGACATAGACATTATTGCTAGGTCTACAGAATCTCTGATCGAAGTATTTCGATCACTAAGGGCGTCTGCACTGAGAATGGGATTAAAAATAAACGCACAGAAAACCAAGTATATGTATTGTACTTGATCAGGCAACCAGATGGCTAGACTATTAATTTATGATCTGGAACTGGAAGTTGACACCTTGTTCTACCTGGGCTCGCTGTTGACCAAAGACAACAATGTCAGCGAAGAAATAAAAGAAGAATAGTGCTTGCCAATAAGTGCTATTATGGCTTGAGGAAACAGATGGTCACAAAACTACCGAGAAAAATTAAAGTTACCATATATAAAACACTAATAAGGTCAGTATTAACATACGGATCAGAAACGTGGTCACTTACACAGAACGACCAAGAATTGCTAAACGTTTCGAGAGAAAAATTCTAAGGAAAATGTATGGAGGAGTCCAAGAACAGGGTTTGTGGCGTGGGCGCTACAACTTTGAGTTGTACAGAAGTTTGAAGAACCCGACGTTGTAAAATGTATTAAATTAGCACGCCTTTGATTAATAGGACATGTAATTAGGCAAGATGAAGATGCAAAGATCAGAAAAAATTTCGACCGAAGAGGACCAGTGGGAAGACGAGCTAGAGGAAGACCAAAACTTACATAGGTATCAAGATAACATAGAGGATGATCTAAAATCTATCGGAGTTAAAGCATGGAGAAAAGTTGCCAGAGACAGAGGCAAATGGAAGATTGTTCTGAAGAAGGCTTTGGCTCATAACGAGCTGTAATGCCACTAATGATGATCGTTTAACACTTTGTATAATCATTCAGTAAAACTTCAAAGGATAAGAAAATCTATGCAACAAAAGACTGGGATGAGAAATTTATCATATTGGTTTTTCTTCACCACAAACGAACTAAACGAACACATTATTACTATTTAATAAACGAACTGTTTATTAAATTGTAATGTACATAAACATTTTATTAGGTATTAAAAAAAACAAAATTTTAATATTCACATAATTTTTCACCTACTATAAAATGGTATACATAATACCGTATATGTTGTGTACGCTACTGGTCAAAACCCTCACGTTTTTGCTAATTGTTCGGAATCGCTGTCGGTATTGTTTTCGACTGTTTGTTACATGATGAATGTTTTGTTGTTGGTTTTGTATAGTTCCGTTCTTTACATCACGGATTTTAATTAGTACTCTTTGTTCGATAGATATCAGACACAAAGTTCGTAAACAAATTTGTAGTCATTAGTAGATTTTTAATTATAGGTATTGATGTTCACTTTAGTATTTTCCAATGTTTTGTTTTATAATAAAACGTACAGAAAATATTTTTTCAGTGACTATTTTAAAAAGCTTGTAGTCGCAATACAAGCGCTCTGATACAAAAATAACTTAAAGCGGAGGGCTAAAAATTATGAACAATGGTCTAAATAGTGACAACAAGTTTTTACACCAGGGTAGTGAACATCATGATACTATAACTAACAAGATAAGTCTTGCATCTCTTGTTGCATGTTCTTTGTCATGTTCTTGCATCTCTCTCGCACACCTGTGACGTAAGCCCGAGACAACTTTAATGATGCCAAGTTAAATGCTCTATCTGTTGTTATCCGGTGTGCGTCAAAACGTAGTAAATGATATTTTTATTTATTTATTGGTGTAGTAAAGACTTTGTATATTATATTGTTATATAAATTTTGTGGTGAAAACATTCAGTTTACTGTGTTAATATCACCTAATTTATTTATCGTACGCAACTTCCTCTCGGCTACCTGTAGCTACTTTATAAAGAAGACTAATTATTTGTTTGCCATAATGCATTGTGCAGTGATGGGTTGTTTAAACAATTATATAAAAAAAGTAAAAACTTTTTCGAAGTGTCGTTTTTTTGTATTTCCTAGAGACAAACAAATGCGTAAAGTAAGTGTTTTCAGCGAGACAAATTTAATGTAGAAACCGCGAGAATATGATCAAAACATTTTACAGAAGCTGACTATTGTTTAAAAGAAAAACTATTGAGATTGCCTGACAAACAATGGAATATTACTACTAATAGTATAATTAATTATGAAATTGTCACTGAAGAGATCTTTTCCTCGCTAAACCTTCATAGTGGTGATACAGAAATTAACCCTAAAGATTTAATTGACAATCATTAAGATTTTATTAATTCGAATATAAAAGACCTGGAATGGGATGGATTGGAAAATTTAGCCGGTTTCATTGCATTTAAGTTACAAAAAAAAAGAAATACTTGGTTATATTCCGGACTAGTGTTGCTCAAAATCGGTCTTGGTCTTGTTCTTGCGTTTTTGCAAGACCAAGACCGCCTAATTTTAGCAAGACCAAGACCAAGACTGACCGTGCAAGATTTAAGCAAGTTCAAGACTAAGTCTGCGAGGGCTGTCAAAAAAACACATTTGACACGTGCTCAGAGGTCATAATTACAATGTAAAAATAAAATATTTTGTACATTCTTTTCCAGCAGACGACTTCTTCGCTCTGAAATTAATTGTCCATATTTTGAGAATAGCCGCCCTCTAATCATAAAAATAATATTCTTGCATTGCGACGCCGACAGTAATATCGTATCGATATTTTTTTAAATATGTCACCCTAGCTAATAAACAATATAATTGTTACGGACACCCACTTAATAATTCAATTTTTTTCCGAATATAATTTAGTCAGGAGGACTCTAAATAAACAAATCTTATCGGCCTAAGACTATAAATTGTTTCTGCTGAGTTTGCGATGAGATCATTCGGTTAAACAAAATTGGCTGAAAGAGCGTGGCTAATACTCAAAAGTACCGAGACAAATGAATAACAGATAATGTTAGTAATAAAGTATTTAGAATAACGAAGTAACGATATATAATTCTCGGTTTGTTATTATATACTTAGGGTATTGGATAGTAACGAACACAAAGTAACTAGTAGTATAGTAGTTACTTTTTCGACATCACTTAACTTTGAGCTTTCCATTGAGTCTAATGTAATAATTATTTTTCATCTAATCCTTGTTGTTTCCGGAGTGACAGGTTTAGAATTTGACATGAGGGACAAAGATTCAAATAGTTCTAGTCCGAGTAGTGAGCGTTAGAGTTATAGATCTAAAAGACCTAAAAGCAAATTTGAGGAGTTTTTCGAAATAATTCATGCATCCCAAATTGCTTTGTGTAAATTGTGCCTACATAAAAAGGTTAAAATGAGAATGATCAACAGAAACACGTCAGATTTAAGAAAGCATCTAATATCTTTTCACAAAAAAGAATTACAAATATTTCTTCCCAAAAAACCAAAATTCGGTGGAGATATCACAAGCTTTTTAATAACCTGTAAAAAAGGCGGACATGTAAAAAAATATAGTTATTACCTTATTACCAATTACATATATTATGTACCTACTACTTTATTTTGGTAAATTAATGTATTTATTAAGTAGGATCTCCTTAATTTAAAATAACTTCTTTTGATTACCATTGCTTTTTTAACTATTCTTTATTTTTTCAAGTTAGTTTTTTATATATAAAAGTAAAGATAAGATTGGTAAAAACATTTATTTTTCTTTAATAAGTGGATTATAGTTTGTTATCTTATCACCTAAAAAATCTGTGCCTTGATACATGTATGTGGATTTTTTGCCCATCATGTCCATCAATCCCTTTCTAGGCATATAATGTTCTTTAAAATACAGGCATGCTTATGTCATTAATTTGTTTTTTTTTGTTTAACCATGTTTTAGCACATGTAAGCTTAGTGAATGCAAACATTTATTAAGAAACAGATTGACTTCCGTCGGGCCTGGTAGATAGCTGAGTCAGTTAGAGCATAGGCACAGATCGCTTAGATCGTCGCTTCAAACCCACCCGGGGTCAGTTGTTTCGACATTTATTAATTTGGTTAGTCTTTATTATGGCTATGCTAATTCAAGCTTAAAATGTACTTACTCTGTTACGTTGTTCTAAGATCTAAAGTAACGTTTAATAAATAGCAATAGGCTAATTAATGGGTAACTGCAAGATTTGCGAGACTCTTGCTGCAAGACCAAGACCAAGACCAAGACCAAGACCGGGAGTGCAATACCAAGACCAAGACCAGGTGTATTGGCGCAAGACCAAGACCAAAACTGTCTAAGTCTCGTCTTGTTCTTGCATTTGGGCAACACTATTCCGGACGCTAACTTGGGTAAACCACGTTTCTGAGGGTGGTTTACTCAAACCAACACTGGAATTTGTAACTAAATGTAGTGAACTGGAACATATTTTTCGTAGTTATAATGATAACACATTAAAAATAACAAAAAATTATTTAAAAAATTTAATAGAAGCTGCAAAATATGCAAATGTTAGCGAAGATGTAAAATTAATTTTTTAGATGTAAAATGTATTTTAAAATACGAATTCTAAATAAAAATATTAGAGATAATTACAACATCCGCAAGAGAAAAATCACAAAGATTGTAAAATAAATGTCTAATGATATTCATAAAGTCTCAAGTATAATATGACCCGCTTTTCCAATATGGTTCAAATTCTTTACATTCTACTGGCCTTTTATATTTAATTTATGTTTTGTAGCAATATTTATTTTGTTTATAATACACAATCAAATCGTAGATTCATATATTTCTTTAATTAATTTTACAAATTACTTATTAATTTTCAAACCACCGTTTCACAGAAAGTAACTAGTTATGACTTCTTAGTGCAAGATATGGCATCGAGGTATACTTACCGTTAACAGTTTAAGTTTCAAAGTTGTTCATTACAGTAATGGAACAACGTTGCCATATGATGCATCGTTAAAATAAGATACCCACAAGTCCCCTGGCTTTGTCTCGCTATGACGTCATGCGCAAAGTTGATTAAAATTAGAACGGCAAGTGAGCATATCTTGTTTGTTATAGTATCATGAGTGAACATAGTAATCATGAAACAGACAGTGAAGAAGGAAAAGAGTTTTCAACTGAGTTGTCCACATTTCTTTTAAAGTACCCAATAATTTGGGCAGTGTATGTCTAATTCTAAAGACCCTATCAATTATATGATCAGTAAGAGTGTTTACAAACTAAAATGTTCAGATTGTGATGCCACTTATATAGATAGAACTTGAAAATTACTGTCTTCACGCTCTTTAGAGCACACAAAAAGAGAAAACACTTCCACTTTCTCTCAACATTTGAAAGAACATAACCACACGTTCAATATCCCAGATGATGTATCTCTTATTCACAATATTTCCCAAAAAAACTTTTTAAAACTGGACTTATATGAATATCTTGAAATTATCAAAGAAAGACGACGCCATGAGTAAGAGAGGACTAAACGATGGAGAATGGAACAACAGAGAGAGATGGAAACGGTTGAGCGAGGGAAGGCAGTGAATACTGTAGAATCCCTAAATATATATATCAAAGAAAAGCAGAGAAGTCCAAACTGTGTTAATCCCCATGCCTCATTCCATCGAGACTTTCTACCTCTCCATCGCTAACTATTCTCATCACCCATCTTCTCTTACACCCGTCTTTCTCCTTTTGCTATTTATTCATCTTTCTCAGTCCACACCAAGCTACTCTTTTTAAATGCATTTAACTTATCCTTCACTCTCCACCTTTTTTATAGTATTTTTAAACTTCACCTCTGACCTTTATGCCCTATGTTCTCCATCCATCAATACTCGATAAGTATATTCAGATTGGATAATTCTATTCCCCTTCTACAAACTGTTCACAACCACACAATAAGTACAATTCCTCACTCATATACATCCCCTTACACTCACATACCCAGATAATTTCATGGTCCATCTAAAGCCAAGCCACACATCAAAATCTCCTTTTTTATCATTTACAAACGTCCAAACCTTTTTAACATAACTGCTCTAACTAAAATCGTATTCTTTAATGGTATCTATTTCATTTGGATTAGCTGGATAAATGCCGGATCCGCACCGAGGTCCTGTTATCTTTAGTAGGTCATTGCTTGGCACTTACAAAGGATACGATACAAGGTTTCTTCCTCGTCGTCACATTAACAGCACTTGCGTTAATTAGAATATAGCTTGAGTTATCTATCAATTCAAGTAGATGTAGGGTACCTTCTAAAACTCCAATAACCAATGATCATTCTGACCGCCAAAGAGTATCTCCTACGGTTAAGTAGAAGTTAAAGTTGAGTGAGAGTCTAGTACCCCGCTACATGAACTTTAGCATAACTTATACATCATTAATTAACTCAAGAGTATTAGAACGTCTAAGGCACGCTAATCACAGGTTAGGACCCCAGAAGCAGTGTGGACGATCCCCGTCTTGTAAAGACGTCGGTCAGCTTCTTTCCCTCTACGCCTGAGTGTCCTGGTACCCATATCAAGTTAGCCCATTTGACAGTTATCTCTTAGAAAATTGAAGAAGCTATGCTTGTTGAATAGGAGGCTACTCTGCACGTCACTATCTACAACTTTATTGGTAATATGCTAGAACAAATGAAAGCAGTTATTACAAAGGAGAGGCAATACCTAATGTAAGTTTTATAATTTGAGAACTGAGTTTAATCTACTGTAATTTGTGTTAGAATGATACCTTCAATTTTTATATTAACAATCTCTCTCTAGGTGACCACTTTATATAGAGAGCAACTAAAAAATTGCGCAGACTAACAATGAAAAAGCTAATTATTTGCAGAATATTAAGAAAATATATTTACTCCAAATTTAGGTCAATACATAAACGATAGATGCATCCTGCCAACTATTACCTTCAACAAAAGCATTCTCCCTATTTAAGGTTTGCAGAATAATAATGAGTACCAACTCTCACATAGCCCCAGGATACGATTAAATCAATGGGAAAATCCTAAAACATCTACCCAAAAAAGCAGTTCTCATACTTACTATTATCTATAATAGAATGCTGCAGTTAAGACATTTTCCAATCCAGTGGAAATATGCTCGTACTTTAATGATTGAAAAGCAAGGTGAATTGCCTATAGAACCTTCTTCCTTTGTTCCAATAAGCTTGTTACTCTTGATGTCCAAGATATTTGAACGACTCCTGCCAAATAGAATAAGCGAAACTATACCACTCGAGAACATAATACCCCAACATCAGTTGGATTTCCTTCAAAAATATTCAACAATCCAACAGTGTCATAGAATAGTAAATAACATCAAAAAAAGTTTGAAAGAAAAGACTATGTGTGCCTCAGTATTTCTCGATATTCAGTAAGCTTTTGATAACGTCTGGCACATCGGTTTGCTGTATAAATTAAAATCTTTACTGCCTAGCGATATGTATCTTATCATGAAGTCCTAAGTATATTAACAAACGTTCCTTCCAAGTAAAAATCAATAATGATTTCGCAACCTATTACTCAATAAAATCCAGAGTTCCCCAGGGAAATGTCCTTGGTCCCTTCCTGTACCTAATCTTTCCTGTTGATATATCTATTACAGATGACGTCACAGTGGCGACTTTTGCCGATGATGCAGCCGTTTCAAAGAAAGACCCAGACATAATTGGTTAACAAAATGGAATTAAAGTCAATAACGAAAAATGAGCCCAAATCCTATTTACAATAAGAAAACGCACTTGTCCACAAGTTACTCTAAACAATGCCCCCATTCCTGCTGGAGACGTTGTGAAATATCTTGGGTTGCATTTGGACCGAAAGCTGACCTGGAAGTAACACATTAACGCCAAAAAAACTCAGCTCAATATAAAATTAAAACAAGTGAATTGGTTACTTGGGAGAAAGTCACAACTATCGTTGTAGAACAAAATACTGCTTTATTAAGTCATACTAAAACCAATATGGACTCACAGCGTAGAATTCTGGGGCTGTAGCAAGCCTTTAAACACAAAAATTTTGCAGTCCTTCCAATCAAAAACACTGTGTATGACAGCAACACCCCTTGGTATGTGAGCAATGCAACCATCCACAATGACCTAGGAGCACCAGCCGTAAATGTAATATCACTTCACGCCAACAAGACCAAAATTCTTACTTCAACGCACCACAGCCAAATTAGCAGTGAATTATGTCAGCCACAAATGTATGAACGAAGACTGAAGAGGACTTGGCCAGAAGACCTGGTTACATAGGTGAAAATGGAGAACTGTCGCTATACGATACCCAAATTAAGTCAATATTGTCATAACATTTACTAATTACTCAATATACTGTTTATGAGTAGATTGTAAATATGCAATAAAATATTAAAATAAAAAAAAATTGTTAGATATAAATATACTTTTTAAAGTTTTATTGTACTGCAAACTTTACCATTACTATTAATATTTTAATACATTTCCATTTATTCACGATAATTTTGTTATACGGCAGTTAAACTGTGTATGTTAACGTTCATCCTGTATAATTTAAAATAAAGAAAATTTTTGGTAAATTTGCGCATTTACTATCTGTGATGAATTAATTTTCTCAAGGACTTTATATTATTGAACCTTTCTATAAGTTTATTAAATATATTTTATTTCCAGAAGGCACAGCTATAATATCCGTCCCTTCAACTTTCCCTTCGAAAACCTATTCTCCTTTGTAATAATTACTGACTAGTTTCCTTGTAAGAAAAGTAGTTGACCCTGGTATTCGCCATGAACCGATATCCCAGTGTCATGCAATAAGCAGGAACACCGACATCAGGAATAGCAGAGCACCCGTCACCCATTTCACAGAATATTCGTGATATTTCGGAAACAAGACAGAATTATTCGTTAAATGAGGTGCTTGGTGGTCTCAGAGGGACGAGGTGGGGTGAGCTGTACCAGTGCCATTACGATGATTACTATTATCGTAGCGGCCGTGCCAGTTCTGGAAAGGGTCGCAGGGAGCCAGTTGGGTGAGTAGGGTATGAGGTGGAGAAGGAGAACGGGGAGGAGGGAGAACAACGTTGAAAATGCAATAACTGTCAGTTGTTTTCTCGCCGTGTCGGTGGAATCGCGAACAGGGTAGAATTTAGGGGAAATTGATAGCATTCTCTATATGACATATATTTTTTTGATTATTTTTCAAGTTTGGGGTATTTACCCACTACGATCACGGTCTTTGCTTTAATATCAAACTATAAATGTAATAATTGAGGAAGGATAAATAATTGTAATATGCAATTATTATTCTGGATTCAAATATAAATAAATTTTTATTACAAATTAGTAAAGTTAGAAAATGGTTGTGTATTTTTTTAAGTTAAATAATAAATTTTTTTTAAACGGTAGCAATCGCATATTCTGTGTTATTAGTACCTCGTACTACTTTTATACGTCTGGATAGTAGCAGTCATTAGTCTAGGCAACATTTTAATAAATTTGGCCCCGTCGTTCTTTGGAATTGCTTCCTATTATTCTATAAGAGTCACTATGAGTTGATCCAACGTAAAAGGAGCAGGTATCTGGATTCGATTACTTCTACCGTCTTCTTCTTAAAGTTCCATCTCCTATCGGAGGTTGGATATCATAACGGCTATGGTCACTTTGTTGGCTGCTGCTCTGAAAAGTTGTAGTGAACTACAGTTAAACCATTCTCTAAGGTTCTTCAGCCAGGAGATGCGTCTTCTTCCTATGCTTCTTCTTCCTTGGATCCTTCCTTGCATAATAATTCTCAGCAGCTCATATTTTTCTCCTCTGGTTATGTGACCCAAATACTCGAGTTTTCTTCTTTTTATGCTGTTCATAATTTCTAACTCCTTATTTAGACGTCGTAGTACCTCAGCATTGGTATCCATCCTTTGAACCCACTGAATTTTTAATATTCTTCTGTAACACCACATTTCGAACGCTTCTATTTTTCTTATGTGTTGTTTCTTCAATGTCCAAGCTTCCATTCCGTATAGTAAGATAGAAAATATGTAACATCTTAGAGCCCTCAATCTGAGATGTAACTGATGATCTGGGTTGGTAAGTATTGTCTTCATTTTCACAAATGCTTGCCTTGCAGTTTCAATTCGGACTTTGATTTCTCTGCTTTTCTCTGCTTTTCGGACTTTTGTTCTTCTATCTTTATATTGGCCTTTTGATTTTAGTACAGATTGAGAATCTCGTCTCGTCTGTTTATATCTTTGTTTCTCAGTACTTCTATTAGTTTTTCATGTCGGACCCTGTCGAATGCCTACCAGCCTGTCGAAATATAATCAATGGAATTTAAAGGAAATTCTTTGAGATGTGGGGTTACGTGGTTATTAACACAATCTTCATCTTTTTCTTCTTCTGCTTTTTCCCATTATGAGTTCGCAGTTTTTATCCTCCACAGCACTCTATTCTCCCAGTCACCTTCTATGAGGTCTATATCTATCAAAGCATTTTCGTTTTCCATCCAGGTCCCAGTATAGTATACTTTTTGGCCACCTGTGCCCTGGCATTGCTGCTCAAAACGGGGCCCTGTTTTTTAACTTTTTTTTAATTACGCATCTACTTCCATTCTATTCCATATTTCCTTTGGTTTTATTCTATCCTCTCTGGTGATTTGAAGATATATCTTATTATAAAATCCAATTTAACTCTTCTTATTTTATTTCGTACTGTTGTTGTTATTGGCCTTACTTCCGCTCCATATATGTTAATATTCAGAACTATGCTCTGAAAGATCCTTGTTTTGTTTTTTTTTTGGTTAGAGTGTTGTTTGGTATCACTCCATGTAGAGTTTTAGTATTATTTTCATTTTTATATCTGTGACACAAGTACCATCTGAACTTATCATTGACCTTAAATACTTGAAAGTCTTACAACTTTAAATAGTCTCTTCTTTTAAACTTAAGTTTAATTCTGCCAATTCGGATCCAGTACATAGTTCTTACATATATTTATCTTGAGTCGCTAGAGCTCATATTCTTCCTTTAATTTTCTTATAATATATTCCATGACTTGTCTTGTGCGAAGATGACTGAATCAGTGAATGTAATATATTCCCTTGTACTGGTATGTACATATTTTGAAAGCCTGATCTACAATATGTTAAAAAGGGTAGGTAATAGACCACATCCCTATTTGAAACTTTTGTTGCGGTGATGATTTTTGTTATTTTATTAGCTAACTGTATTTGCACCTCTGTTTCTTTATACAGTCTTTGTGTTAAATTCACCTATTTCTCTCTTACGTACATTCTTCTTATTGCTTCACATAGTTGTTTCCTAGGAACGCTATAGTATGTTTTCTTCAAGTCGATAAAGTCTATCACTTGTCTCATAACAAAATTAAAGGGCGCAAATTGGAATATCTGCACCGTATTATAAGAAACGAACAGAGATACAACTTGTTATATTTTTTTTTATCAGGGCGAGGTGTTTGGAAGAAAACTACTAGTGAAAAAAAGAATATCTTGGCTTTGAAACTTGAGAAAATGATTCATTACCTCTACAAGGTTCTAGAACTATTCCGAATATCTGTCAACAAAGTTAGGATAGCCATGTTAATCGCCAGTATCTGGAATGAAGGGTTATCGTAAGAAGAAGAAGAGGATTGGTCTTTCCATTGCATCCAATAAGTGGTGCATAAGAGATAACATAATCTAAGCAGTATTACATTGATATACCTATTAGCTATTACCGATCCTTAAGGGACAATATACAATCCTGTAGCTGTCTAAACAGATTTCGATTTACACCTTAACTGAACCTTCTTTTAAAACGATTACCATCATCTACAATCCCAACATAGTAGGCAAAATTTACACAAAGAAAAGATCTAGTTAAAAAAAATCTATACAAATCACAAAAAGAAAGTTAGAAATTTTTGAGAGGAACATTCTAAGAAAGATCTTTGGACCCATTATCGAAAATGAGATATGGAGATCTAAATATAATCGTGAACTTTACCAATTGTTCAAAGAAACACCTATCCCAAAATACCCCAGAAGACTCCAGAGACTTCGATGAGCTGGTCACGTAGTGATAATGGATGATGACAAACTACCGTGAAGAGCTCTAGATGTTAAAATGCAGTGCAGGAGACCAAAATGAAGACAACGTAAAAGATGGGTGAGGAAAGTGGCAGCGGATGAGCACAATTTGCGGAACGTTAGAACTTGAAGGCGAGCGGCCGTGGAGGACCGAGGCTCAATTGGGGCTGTAGCGTCATTGAAAGCAGAAAAAGAAGTCTTTCTAAAAGCAGACCATACTACTAATGCATGTTAACATGAGTACATTACTTATTAAATTAGATAAGAGAATGCCATAGGGTAAGCTTTTGATTTTGAGTAACTTTAGTAAATTGGGCTAGATTTCAATTGCTTAGTTATAATTTATGACCAGATTATAGTTGTAAATAAACAAAAAAAATATTGTAGTAGCAGTAGAATAGACAAAATAAGCAAAATAAAACATAAAACACGAAGATATTCCGTGACTATGTTAAATTTTGATCAACACATTGAGAAATTTGGAGAGAATCAAGTCTTCGACATGTGGTATTTTGTTAATGTTCACAAGCAAAACACAATTCAGAGTTGTGAGAGCAGCATGATATATAGAGTCATGGATATTTATTTATTTATCTAATTTTCTTAAAAAGTATTAAAATTTCCAATCAACATCAAACTCATTGTCAATTATTTTTAATTAAGATTTACATTTTTGCCTATTAAGATCTTTAAACATAATATACAGAACTGTTAGTTTTGTACTAATAGCAAAAAAGCAATATTATATGAACTTGTGCAATAAAGATGCCAAAAACATCGTATTTTACTCCTGGACAAAGTTAAAGTATCAGTTAAAGTATCATAAGCTCTTGTATATAAACATCTTAGTAGTACGACGAAGAGTATAGTTTCCAAGGATTCAAATATTACCGTGAAAGCAAAGAACTATTACAGAAGTACTGAAAACAAAAGGAATCAGAAAGAAAATCAGAGTAAATAGACGATATTGCAAAACAAATAATTCGAAGGAAAGTGTATTCATTTTATTTTCAAAATAAAATATCTATTCTGGACAAACTTTTCATCATCATCATTATTCTGTCTTTACAACACTCTGTGGGTCCTAACCTCCTCAATAATTTCTCCCCAGTCGTCGCGATCCATCGTCTTCCTCCACCAAGCATGTATTTCCATATTTCGCATGTCTTCATTGATGATATCAAGGAACCTTGTTCTAAATCTTCGTCTTCTTCTGTGTCCAATGGGTCTATTAAGAAGCGTTTTTTCAGCTGAGTTGGTTTGTTCCATCCGCATTACATGTCTTTCTTACCTTAAACATCATATCTTAAAATATTTTACGATATCCGGTTCCTGGTATTTTCTACATGGTTTGAAGTTATCTTCGCAGTTCGAAGACTTCTTCACACTCCCTTATCATTTGCCGCTTCATAGATTCGCTCTTTCTTTCCAAATATTCTAACATGCTTTCATTACTTTTTGTTAGAATTTAGGTCTCCGAACCATATGTTAGGACTGGAAGTATTGACTGCTGGCTGTGAAAATTCTGCAGTTGATCTTCGTGGTAGTGAACCAAATACATGGTATTTACCAAGTAGATGGAGAAAAATACAAAGAGCATCCAATTTTAAATAACTAGGTTTATATATTAATGAACAATTAGGTCTAGATAAAGGGATAAAATGTAGAATTGGAATTGAAACTCGTTAGCTGATCTCTAGCGCCAAATCCGGAAAAATAGCACATCTTTAACAGATATGGCGACGAGCGCTTCCAGGTACACAAATTCTTAACTGCTTCGATAACGTCGTTGTCTATAACAAGTGGCTGTAGGATCTGTGGTTGCATCTTTATTTTCATTTAATTCATTTTGTTAGTGCTTATTATTAAACCCATTTGTGTAGCTCCTTCTTTTACGGCTACATACGCCTTTACAACGTTATACGCCAACAATGTTATTATCATACGTATAGGAAAGGATTTGCACTGATTTGTTGTATATTGAACCGGTGGTTGTGACTTACGTATTATTTTTCTGGAACAAGAATAAACAGTATACGGGAAATTAAAGTCTCCATTGCGTAACTCTTTTTGTGCTCTGAACATTTCTCCTTCTTGATATAAGGTTAAATGCTCGAATAAATGAACTTTGATTGAATAAAAGGCAGATATCGAGCACAGTGTATTAATTAAATCTTACCCAAGTACTTTCGCTTCCTAAGAGCAAGAAGTCATTCTCAAAAACCAGTCTCTTGCCTGCACCAGCAGAAAGATTTTTGTTTATTTCCTGCGTAAATATCTAGGCGGAACCAAGATCAATCGAAACAACAATTTGTTGATTATAAAGAGACTTTAAAATGTTTAGATTATCAATCTCAGAGATTCAAAAAGATTAAGAATCTTTCTCGGTGTTTAATGATACACGGGGTGAAACAAAAATGCTACAATGATGTTCCATTTCCAGAAGTTATCGCAGTATGTTTTAATAAGTTGTTTGTTACGTTATTTATTCTTTTTTTCACTGTTTTGTAAACTTTATGTTCTTTATGAAATATGTTGTTAATGTACTTTATGTAAGCGTTCCACTTTTTTCCTTGTCAGTTCCTTGATATCCAGTTTCTTATTTCTTATATGTGTGTTTATTGTTCTTTTTAGTAGGACACTCTTGGCAATATTGGTTCCTAAGTTATTTTTTACTTTCCAGGCGGCTTCCACATTATCCTATTCCTATCATATTATATTCCTATACCATATTCCTATTATTGAGTTTTGAATCAAGGTTTTGATCAAGGTATCTGATACTTTCCTCAATGAGTCTTCTTCTTCTCATTGCGCCGTCTCCTTTCGAAGGTTGGCGATCCAAATGGCAATTGTAGTTTTGGAAACTGCTGCGCGAAAGATCTCTGCGGATGAGCGGTCGAACCATCTCCTCAGGTCTTTCAGCCACGAGTTCTGGCGTCTTCCTACTGATCTTTTGCCCTGTACTTTTCCTTCCAGTATAACTTGAAGTAATTCATATCTTTCGCCTCTCAGCACATGACCCAAGTATTGCATTTTCCTCTCTTTGATTATTCTTAGTAATTCTTTTTGTTTACACATGCGACGAAGTACCTCAACATTAGTAACTCTTTGTACCCATGGAATCCTCAACATTCGTCTGTATATATACATCTCAAAGGCTATTCTTTTTTCTATTTCAGAGTCCATTGTCCAACTTTCACAGCCATACAGTAAGACAGAAAAAAACGTAACATCTGATCATTCGGATTCTAAGCTGTAGACTAAGGTCTGATCTTGTAAAAAATGTTTTAATGCTCATGAATGTTTTCCTTGCTTGTTCGATTCTTGATAGGATTTCTTTTTTTGGATTACACTGACTATTGATATTTGTTCCCAAATATTTTATGGAATTTACCTGTTCTATTATTTGACCCTTGGCATACACCTGTACGTTTATTGGTGTCTTTGAAAATACTAAAGTTTTAGTTTTGGAAACGTTTAGATGTAAACCGAACATTTCGCTGCGGTGAACTACCGCATTTATTATATTTTGTAGTTCTTGTGCGTTGCTTGCTATTAAGACGGTATCATCAGCATATCTGATGTTGTCTATGCTGATTCCGTTAATCTTAATTCCGCCTTGGACCTCGTCTAATGCTTCTCTGAATATAGACTCCGAATACAAATTAAAGAGTAGCGGTGATAAGACGCAACCCTGTCTCACTCCTCGTCGGATTTGTATGTCTTCGGATGTTGTGTGCTCTATTTCAATTGTTGCCGTTTGAGTAGTTCTATATTAAATTCGGTGACATAATTAGCTGCTTTTCTTGTTGTGTATTCCTATATTTAAATATAGATTATAAACTAGGGTGAAGCTTTAAAAGAATAAAATTATATAAATACCTACCGGAAAATGTTAGCAAATTGAAGCTGAAATTTATGAGTTTTCATTTTAAATTCAAAAAGATAATAAAGAGAGTATATTTTCCTCACATTACAACTCTGTAAATACGTACTAAAATACACATTTGCTAGCAGAACAAGCAAGCATCAAAAGTTGGCAAATATTGCAAGTGGTTAATGCTGCATTCGCTCGGAAAATGGTACATGACAAGCTCGCGCACGGATCCATGGCAACTCTGTCAGACATGAATATTTCATAGAATACATTTTCATACTTTATTGAACGTGTCACTTCCTATTAGGAACAATACACCTGTCCTCCGCACTCCTCCCGTCCACCAGACTGTCTCTGTGCCGAGAACTAGGACTCGCGGTGCTGAACGAAGACGGCGGGAGAGAAATGCCGAGAATATGCATGGGAATTCTGAGAATATTAAGACCGCCACGCGACACCGTATGTTATATATATTTTAAATAATAATCAAATTATATCCTGGAGAAAATATTATTTTAATAAATTTTGTTTTAAGCATATCTTAAGTTATGCTCTTGAAACAAATTAAAGGAAAACTAGATATCATATATGTTTAATTGTATCATAAAAGTGATATTGAATGTAAGACATAAATCTATCCAGTACCTCTTAAAGTTGGGTGGGATGAATGAATGGCAGTCACACGTGAAATACACAAATGAAAGGTGTGCTTATTCCTTGTTTACACTGCCCGTCACTGAAAATGGATAGTTTTAAACAAATCCTAAATTGCCTAGCGACGAGTGTCATTTGCAACTACAGTAGGCTCAACCAACTTACACCTCTAAACGATTAATGGAATTCGCAGAAAACCTTTCGTTGTAGTAAAAGGCACGGTAAACTGCACTGGAGTTCTCCATAATCTTTTTAATTACTTACTTTGTTTAGAATATTTTTGCCTGTATTATCAGTTATAATAATCATCAATTTGGTCAACTATATAAACTGTTGGTTTCTCATTACGTTTTGAAATTTCCAGTAACTCTGATTTGAAGGCGTATTCCGGAACATTGATATTATTTTTAACTAACAAATTTTTTATGCTCGGTTCGTTCGACGACTGTTTTGGTTGTTTCTCCAAAATATTCGAATGGTAAGGTGCATGTCCTTCGAAGAGGAAATTCTGAGATGTCTAGAGACAACAAATATAGACGTTATGGATGCCTAAACCTTAAATGATAATTTAATAAAAGCTATTAAGAACGCAAAGAAAAAGTGCAATACAAATTCGAGGAGAGATAAGGAGGAAAAAATCAGTCAAGAGACAAAAAGACTTGGAGACACGAAGAGAACTTAAGAACAAAAACGTTATAAATGCACTCGTTCTACAACAACTTAATAAAGATATTAATAAAACAGTGAGAAAGGACGTACGACAATATAACACAAAAAAGATTACAACGGTTGTCGAGGAAAATAAAAGTTTAATGGTGCTGAAGAGATGTCAAGCTCTAGGTAACAAGAATATTGTTAAGCTCGCAGATCGAAATGGAAGAGTGGTAACAGATAAAGATAAGATAATTAAGGTAGTTGAAGAATTTTACACAGAATTATATAGAGAAAGGGGTAACAAAGACAGCACCAAGTTGAGAAAAGTCCAGAATGTGGGTTCAGAGGATATCCCAAAAATAACACTCGAAGAAGTCTCAAAGTCATTAAATCGAACGAAAAACAATAAAGCAGCTGGTGATGACCAAATCGTTATTGAGGCAGTTAAAGCAGGAGGAAAGACAGTATTGAAAGCATTGACACAATTATATAACTTATGCCTTTCAAAAGAGGTTACACCATCTCAGTGGAATAAAGCTGTTATAGTAGTCATGCACAAAAAGGGAGATATAACAGAGCTAAAGAACTATAGACCTATTAGCTTGTTATCTTACGTTTATAAGTGGTTTATGAAGATAATAACTAATGGGTTGATATCAAAACTAGACTTCTATCAACCTTGCGAGCAAGCAGGATTTAGAGCTGGATACGGAAAAAATGATCATTTGCAAACCATTAAGTCCTTGATTGAAAAAACCATTGAATATAATAGAACCCTGATACTTTTCTTTGTCGACTTTGAAAAAGCATTTGATACGGTCAATCTGAGTGAAATGCTCCAAGCTTTAACACAATGTAGAATAGATAACGGATACATATCCCTCATCAGATACATCTATCAGCATGCTACAGTCTGTGTAAGACTTAATGAAGATACTGGGACCTGTCGTATTGAAAGAGGCGTTCGACAAGGACACAACATGTCTCCTAAATTATTTACAAATTTGCTAGAATATGGTTGTATATAGATGGAAAATTTTTAAATAACCTTAAATTTGCAGATGATATCGTTCTTATTGCAGACAGCTTTGATCAGGCCCAGATAATGCTCCGAGAACTCCATACTGCCAAAAAAAGATTTGATCTTACAATAAATTTTTCAAAAACACAATTTATGAAAAATTTAGTCAACAACAAAAATATCTCAGTACAAGACAAAGATATTGAGCCAGTTAACTCCTATAAACACTTGGGCCATGAGATCAGAATAAGTCGAGACAACCAAACAATCGAGCTGAAAAGAAGAATAAACCTCGCTTGGGCTGCATTTGGAAAGATGAAGGATATTTTTAGGTCTAAGATTCCAATGTGTCTGAAAAGAAAAGTATTTAATCAGTGTATTTTGCCAGTGATGACCTACGGCGCAGCAACCCTAACACTCACAAGAACAACAGTGAGTAAACTACAAGTTGCGGAAAGGGCAATGGAGAGAATAATGTTAGGGATTTCTCTACGTGATAGAATACCCAATGCTACTATACGCAAAAGATCAGGAGTAGCAGACGTTATTGAAAGGATAACAACACTAAAGTGGAACTGGGCAGGTCATGTAACAAGATCAGTTGATGACCGGTGGACAAAAAGAATTTTGGAATGGAGACCCCGAATACAAGCACACAGAAATAGAGGTCGACCCCCAACGAGATGGACAGATGACATAAAAAGAGTGACTATAAATTGGATTCAGATGGCGCAAAATCGGACTAAGTGGAAAAGCATGCGAGAGACCTATGTTCAGCAGTGGAAGATAGAGGCTAGTCGATGATGATGATGACTTAATTTTAAGTGCCCGAAAAAGTGCTTTCCATTGATAAATAGCGACGAAAAAATGCAGATTTTCCAATGATTTAGGGACCTGACTACAAAAAATGAGCAAGATTGTTACTTACAAATCCTAATTTCCACAATTGTAGTTAAGCAACGACGTAGGAGAAAAGAACTTGGTCAGTCTTCAAAACCTAATAGAAGTAGTGGCTATGTATACTCCATATCAACCCCTAATAGAAAAATTACCGTTTCTAAATTAGCCCCATAAAATGCAATTTCTGGTATTATTACAGATGCTATTCGTGAACATATTAAATCACACAGTTAGCTCACTATACTAGCAAGGAAATGTATTATTTAAATGAGAAACTAGCCCCTTCTAGTATATTTCCGAAATAAATCACTGTTAAGTACTCATACTACAGAAAAGTTTTTAAAGAAGATTTTGAATTATCATTTGGAAGACCTCAGGTAGACACATGTTGTGTGTGGGGAGCTTGCAATGAAAATAAATAGTACGCATTTGAACGATAATGCAAAGGAAGTTGCAGCCGCCAAGAAAATGATTCATCTACGTTAAGCTAAGAAATTTTCAATTGAAATGAAATTTGTTAAAGAAATAGCTGAGTCCAACAAGGAAATTGGGATTATTTCTACAGATTTTATGCAGAACCTTCAACTACCACAAATTCCGATGCAAGAGGTTTTCAAACAGGAAAGCAACGTTTTTCCTGTAGTTGTGTTTATTTTATTCGCTCGTTGGGAGTAATGAGAAGAATTTAAAAAAAATTAATTGATATTAAGTATTAGTTTCTCTTTCGAGAGTAATAAGGGTTTAAAAAATGTCAATTTAGGCAGTCATAAATCAAAAGTTATAAATACCAAAGGTAGAATTCTAAAGTAGAAAAGTTTAAAATTGTTTTTAATTAGAGTTTCTTATCTATGAGCGAAAAAAGTTAAAACACACCTTAGGGAATTTTTCCTGCTTAAACGTACCGCCCATTCGAATCCCCATTCTTTACATTTCTAATTTCCTAATCTCTTGTAAATGTTTTCGTTAAAATTCCCATCTAGCCCGAAGGTATACGTTGCGAGAGCAACGGCGTTGTATATAAGCGACTCCTTGCCATGAAATTTAAATTCCGAAAAGGAAGCATTTAAACCAATTATCCATTTCCATTAAAGTGCCGCGGAATATCCAGAGATTGCACTCTAAATCAAGAAGAGAAAGCTCCAGTACATAAAATAAACATTTGCTCCCCTTAACGTCCCACCATCTACACCCGCTACCCCTAATTAAATAAGAAGGACTTTCTTCAAAGTTTCAACCCTTCTTCGAGCTTGTTTCTAATTAATAATGGAGATTTGCGAGCCTTGAAATAATTAGGCGAAAGCGCCATATTTTATTTTGGATTTTCGGTGTGAGACTTTACATATAAGGGTGTTAGACAGTTGGAATAAAATAAGATTTATTATATATACAACATTTTAATAAGCTTAACCCATTCGATCATCAAGGGATATAAATGCTTTAATATTTATTTCAAACAAGTTTTTAATTTGCATCTCCTTTTTTATTTAATTTTTCGCATCAATCATACAAAGTTATTAGGAGTTGACTATTTTCTTTTTCGACTTTCAAACTCTCGCAGGTTATTTCCTTAAAACGTGTTTACGAGTTAATTGAGTGTGTTCTTTTCGCTGTCGGTTTATTTGCCATCTCTTATTTAATCAGTTGGGCAGTACTAATAAACTTCAAGGTTTAACTGTTGTATTCATTCTGCTATTACTTCTACCGTTTTAGATATTACTTATTGTGTATTTTCTAATTGATGTATTCGAGTCTGTTTTAGTTCCGTTCTACCATAAAACAAACAACACAAAACTAAACAACAAAATTTCAACAATTCAACGAAAGTTGAAATAAATCTACAAAATAGACCAGTAAAAGTCTTGGAAAAAAAACTTCACCATATAACTGTTGTAATATACTATCTTTCACCACATATTTTCAAAGAAAAAAACTATATCACTCTCATGATAAACTTAGAACACAGATTTACTATTGAAACCAGTTTTCATTGAAACTTTCTTACTGCCACTCCAGATTAACTACTACAAGAAACACAGAGTTCCTAAAAATAATCAAGAGACTAAAGACTGAGGTTCTGTCAACGATTAAACCTGGCTATTGGCCGACTATTAGTTCCCAAATCTCATACATTTTAGAGTCATTGCATCTAATTATATAGAAGTAAAAGAGGCAGGGGATATGCTTCTCAGACTCAGTGATTTTATTATACATAAAGAAAGCCAAAAACACTTTCCTTGGATTCCTGTAGCTCAGTTTGTCGCTTAATCATGATATACTCCGGTCAATATAGACATTTATAATAAGCCAAATATTGGTGCAGAGCTGGCCTTTACCATCACAAATAAAGTTTTAAAAATACCCATCGTGCTACAAAAGTTATTCGAGGTCAAAGGTCAAAATTTGATAACTTTTGGATTTTTTTAAAAACGGTAAGTTCTATAAAAAAGGCTTTAACGAAAGTTGTAGATCTTGAAATTCTCTACAAAAATGGTCTTTATAATTTTTTTCCTAAGAATTACCATTCCTGAGATATCGCGATTCTAAGAGTCACATTATACACGATATGTACACATTTCCACGCCACCTGTGAGGTAGTGTACTTGGCGCGTTTTTTTTACCGTGGTTTCCCCTGTAGGCCTACTTCACGAACTCTGTCAATTCACCAACTCATGTCAATTTTAGGATAATTTAAGAGAACAATACCCGTCAAGTTCTAGATATTGCCTTATTATTGATTATGGATATTGCTATTGATTATTTGGTTAACTATTGTTTTGATTTCTTTAGATATTTTAATCAGATTCATACTCTTAAAAGTCTACTTTAACAGTCAAGTCTTCTTCGATTTCTTCTTCTTCCTCTTGCTGGATGTTCATAAATTGTTCAAATGTGAGTCATTGGTCTCTTAAAATCTCTTAAAATCACAAGAATCTTCCTCTATTGAAGTGACCTAAACATTTGAGCAAGACTAACCTTGGCAATTGATACACGCTGGAGAACACAGCAACCCGACTTCTTTACAACTACTACGACCTTTTTGCAATAGCAAAAAATAGAGTTAAGGAGTTTTTCTGGAGCAGGTTGGAGTAAAGTTTTAATCGGTTCCAGAGTATTATCTATCAATTTCCAACCCCAGACTTCTGGATTGAGTTGATTGCCTAGTCATGTTTGAACTTGATAGTATACTAGATACAAGTGTTGAATAGCAAATGCCGATGTTGAAGGAAGACATGATAGTTGTACTTGTTTCTTTTTTGCATATTTCTTACAAAAGTTAGTATCGGTATTTATCAATGCAAGTTATTTATTTTGAGCTCCATAAACCGCAATAAGAAAGCGAATTCCTTTCGTAATTATTGTTTGAGGTGTGGAATAAATTACTGTAAACATTGCAGAGTTTGCAGTTTCATCTTATGAACGGCCAATTTTACCACCAGTATTAGACTTTAAGACAAGCAAGCAAGACAAACAAGCTTTTGATAGTGTGAAAAAAGACAGAATGCTGGAAGACCTCATAGCCTCAGCCTCATAAAAATGACGTTAAAGGGTTCAAAAGCCGCAGTCAGAGTAGATGGAGAACTGACTCCCCTGTTTAACATCAACATGGGAGTAAGACAGGGAGATGCCCTATCTACCATGCTATTCAACCTAGTTCTTGAGGCAGTCATTAGAAAAACCAATATAACCGGCCATATAAACACCAAATCAGTACAAATTACTGCATCTGCAGACGATGTAGCCATCATTAGTAGGAATAAGCCACGACTAATGGAAGTGTTCAAACAAATTGATCCTGAAGCAAGAAAAAGAGGTCTCAAAATAAACGAAGCAAAAACGAAGTATATGACAGTCAAAAGAATAACTAACAATGAAAATAATATCACAATAGACAACTATACTATCGAACGACTGGATGCCTTTACATATCTCGGCACAGAAATCAACCAAAAGAACTCCGTAAGTAGCGAAATTAATGCACGTATTTCCAGCGGGAATCGTACATACTATGCTAATAAAAGATTGATGACATCAAAATTATTAGACAAAAGAACCAAAATGACTATCTACAGAACACTGATTAGGCCCGTAGTAACCTATGGATGTGAAACTTGGGTAATGACGAAAAAAGATGAAGCCCAACTCAGGACATCCGAAACAAAAATACTGAGGAAAGTATATGGTCCGGTACAAGAGGAAGATGGCACATGGAGAATCAGGAGAAACGACGAGGTTAATGAGTTAAATGAAGGTTATGACATTGTAAGATTTGTGAAAAGTCAAAGACTGTCATGGCTGGGACATGTGCAGAGACAAAACGATGCAAAAACAACAAAGAAAATGTTACAATGGAAGCTTATAGGAAGGCGAAAAAGAGGAAGGCCCAAAACGAGATGGTTGGATGACGTGGAAGACGACCTGAAAACAATGAACATAAGACAATGGAGAAGAAGGGCACAAGAGAGATCTGAATGGAAGGACATAGCCAGACAGGCAAAGACCCATCCAGGGTTATGATGCCAAAAGAAGAAGAAGATTAGACTTTAAGAAAGATTTGTAACAACTGTCATGGTATTTTGCATCAGTAGCGGCTGAATCATACTCAAAATTAATACGTTCAAGAACAGTCTTTGAAACATCATCAGAACGATCTTAAGCTAATTTCAACAGGGATTCTTTGACTTTTAGTGTAGTCACGTTACAAATTTTTTTCGAAGAACACAGTTTCTTCATTGACTTTATTAGCATAAGATAAACAGTATTTTTTTAAACAAAAATTTGATTCACTTATTGGCGTTCTAGTACGTGGACATATTTTTTAAGTACTAGTCTGTTCCTCCTCCCGTTGTCTTTTCACTGCAGCGATTAAAGTTTTCCAGGTGTATGATTTTCTGCAATCCACGTGTATTGTAACGGATTTTTGAGTTCTTAAATACTCAGTAAACTCATCACCTCTCGCGACACTAGCCTTGATTAAATTTGGCATTTCACGATCAACCACAACTGTTTTATCTTCACTTAAAACTTTATTGCAGATAAAGCAAAACTGAGACATCTTTTAGAGCTACATAATACTACAAATAACCTAAATGGTAGACCTTGTAAAGTACGTATATTCACTTGAACTGAATCTTTAGCACTAAAAGAAACAGGTATATGAAAACCATCAAGAGGCTGAAGACTGAAGCTCTGTCTACGATTAAACCTGGCTATTGGCCGAAAAGTAGTTCTCAAATCTAATCCATTTTAAAGTCATTGCATCTAAGTATTCAGTAGAAGAGGCATGGGATATAAACTGTTAACTGTGCTTCTCAGACTCGGCAATTTTGTTATATATAGAGAAAGCCAAACACACGTTCGTTGAATTCCTGTAGCTCAGTATGTCGCTCAATCATGCTACAGCCTGAATTAGTTTTAGAATACTCATAGAAATAAAAATATTGAGCCATCTGATAAAGAACGCTAAACAACATTGGCATTCGTTGGTTTTCTGTAGTTCTGTCGCCTAATTACAGCTACAGCATAAATTAGATTTAGAATACATCTGGAAATAAGTATTGAACTATCTGATACGTTGAAGACTTCTGATGAGTTAAATGAAGCTTCAGAGGAACTTACCAATATTATTCAATTATTAGCTTGCGATGACACACCAGTTATCATTACAAAAACTAATGGAAACAAATATCCGAAAGGCATATTGTAAAAAGAAAATTGGTTCTTAAACAGCGCTACTTATGATCTCAAAAGACAAATCAATTTAATAAAACAAGAATCTATAGATGAGTACCTTGGTAAAAGGCCAATTCTACTAAATCCTCCCATTAAAAACAGTAATATAAATTGGTACAGAAGTAATAAAAATAACTATAATAACAGAGGCCACCGATGAAAAAACTTTTTTGATAAAATTACCTCTATCTTATGTATTTTAGTGTGCTGAGTCAGACAATCATATTAAAATGCTCTATCACTCACCATTCTTTTACAATTTAACTTTTTATTGCATAATTACATTTTATTTTGTTTAACGAGCAGAGAAATCTAATGTTACTTTTTGCATAACCATCTTGACTTTTTTAGTGAAAATCTGGGTGATGTCAGTGAAGAGTGTCTCTCATAGGAAAAAAAGCTACTTGAGAAGTTTTACAGAAAAAAGAGGAAGAAAATACAAAAGCATTGACTCCTGAAATGATTGTACAGACTACAGACCTATACTATTACAAGATAAGAATTAGATAAAAGATATTATTCTAATAATGTATCATTTTAATATAACTTAATGCTAGTTCACATTAGCATTAATTAAATTAATGCTAGTTAGTAACCAGCCCTTTTTCCACTCTTCAAGTTCTTCGGTTCTGTTAATGCAGATCCGAAATAGTTGAACGAGTTAATATTATATCAATTCCGGTCCATATTCATTCTGCAGGAACGTTTTCCGGTCCAGGGGGTTTTCCGTTTTTCCGCTTTTCCAAACAACTCTACCTGCGTTGGATAAAGGGTGAATGAAATAGCTTTGCACCTGATGTAGCCGGTCACAAACCCGGAAAAAAAAGGAGTGGTACAGAAGAACATAACATCTGTATAAAAAAATCAGAGTTCGGCTGGTAGCAACTTGTCTATGGCAACAAACGAAGACCACAACGGTGATTAAGGTGAAGAAGAAAAGCTTTTGAAACGGCAAAATTGGCAGCTTGTCTTTCAAGCAAAATATATAAGTAGACCAACATGTGGGCCAGATAGGGCTCCTAATATGTAGAAAAATCGGCCTACCTAAGCGAGAAACGCTCTGAAATAATTTGATTCTTCAAGTTTAAGGTTGAGGCATCGGGTTACCACCTCGATACTCTAAAAAAGCATAGATATGTCAAAAAACCGATATGTCAATTGTCTCGGACTAGGATGGTTACATGAATACGAACAAATCTATGTAAAATGACAATAAATTTATACACAAGGAATACACAATGGCTGTCTTGCAGTCTAAATGAGGTTATGTGTGAGATAAAAAATAAACTAAATGCGGATATTATGGTTTCACTGAAACCAAAAAACACCAATATATCATTTAAGTAAATAAAATATAGAATTACTACCATACTGCAAAACTTATGTGAACGCAGTCAAGAAGAGAATACTTTTGGAATACTTTTAAATAAATTATTTCCGTTCGTGTTATGATAATTTTAACACAGTTATCCTATCATCCAATTATCAGATAACCATCCTTATTTTTCGATCATTTTCTCCCTTGATCCCCAGCCATCATCCCGGAGTTCATTTTTTAGGCAGAGTCGGCTGGAAAATAAGAGAACATCGCCTCCTGGGGAATGAACGGGCCTCGGGCCGAGTCCCGTGACGTTTCGACCGTCGTGTGCACCCCCAGGGAGTCGGCAGGCGTTTGATTGATGGATCGAGACTGCTGCGGGGGCTTCTAATTGTTTTCTAATTATTTTCGTCAAATGTTTCGACTAACATCCAATAAAGGCTTCACTGGGAGATAATTGCAATGTTATGTTTGGTGAGAAATGATTCTTTGTAGTCCGAAGGGAATAAAATATAAATATTTTATAAGTTAAATATGCCATTTATATCCTAACATTACTTTAGAAGGCAAATATATTTGTGTTATACAATTATCATATTATTAATTTAGATTTTAATAAATATTGTAGCGAATGTAAAGGATGACCATTTTATAATGCAAAATTAATATACCGCAACGAAATTAAAGTAGTTGCGAAAATTAGCAATTCAAACATACGTTTCAGTAGCTACTACTAAATATATCGCAAAATATCATTAACAACAGCAACAATGAACAAGCTTACAAGTATTTAAGAAACACCAGAAACGCGAGTAAATGGTTTCTTATACAGGGTGATGCTTCTAAAGTTCTAATTAGACGTTTTAGAGAAACTTGACATAAATAATATCTGAAAAGTTACTATATGGGGAATCCTAATTCTAAAATTTTTAGACGCTCCTACCACTTCCGGTTTTCCCTGAACTTGACTCAAACTTCCTTGCTTTAGATATTATGCTCTGTATATTATTACGGATTTCGATAGAACAGTTCTTGGGAATTTTTTCAATATAAGATTATGCTACCTTAAACCGAAAATTTTACAAATATGACCAGTTTTATGTTGAAACAGTGTCCAATTTGAATCCTGTATCTTTGTAACGTTGCGTCTAAAGAAAACAACGTATTAGTTTTAAAATTCCAAGTGAAGCTGCTACTTATGTATACTAGAATATGCTGGTGTCTGATTGACACCAGCATATTTGATTGACTTGATTGAGTTGTGACTGGGTGATACTCTACCATTTGCTTCCATGGATTTCTACTCTTGGCAATTCTTATCCACTGCTTGCCCGTGACTTGTTTGATATCATCTGCCCACCTCTTCTGTAGTCTGCCTACTCCTCGCCTGTTCTCTCTTGGTCTCCAGTTTGTTAATCTCTGTGTCCATTTTCGGGAATATCTCGAATACCCATTGCCACTTGTGCCTTGCTATACGTTCTGCATCAGTAATCTTTGTTCTTTCACGAATATCGATATTTCGAATCCTGTCTCTCAAACTAATCCCTAGCATGGCCCTCTCCATCGCTCTTTGGGTTGTACTGAGCTGCTCTAAGGTTTTCTTTGTAAAGGCCATGGTCTCCAGTCCATATGTAGTTACAGACAAGATACATTTGTCATAAACTCTACGTTTTAGACACATTGGTATATCTTTATTCTTCAAGATAAAGCTTAACTTGCTGAAAGCTAACCAAGACAATTGTATGCCTCTTTTTATTTCGGCTATTTGGTTTTCTTTGCCGATTTTAATGGTATGTCCAAGATATATATGGTGGTCTACATTTTCAAGACTGATGTTGTCAATAACAATATTAGTTTGTAAATTACTCATTATTTTTGTTTTCTGAAGGTTCATTTTAAGAACTATTTTATTTGACTGCTGATTTAATTCCTTGAGCATTTGCTCCAGTTCCTTAATATCTGTACTAAATAATACTATGTCGTCCGCAAACCTCAAATGACTCAGACGTACACCATCAATGTTTAGACCTTTTTGCTCCCAGTCGAGCTGTTTGAATACATTTTCCAACGCTAAGGTAAAAAGCTTTGGTGAAATAGTATCACTTTGTCTAATACCTTTACCAAGACGCAATTTTTCAGTTTTTTCGTCTTCATTGACTTTGATGTGGAATGTGGCCTGTTCATAAATGTTTTTAATTAGTGTAGTGTACCGTGAGTCTATATAGACAGAAACAAATCTCTAAAATAGCAGTGGGCGGGACGTTTAGTGAGGTGAATTGACAATAGATTATCCAGTAGAATTACACTGTGATACAAGAGGCATCGAGAGACCAAGACCCAAGACGATGTCCAAACTTAGGAGGGGACTATTATATAAAGAAATAACAGGTAGAATGTGGCACAAAGTTTAAGTTCCCAAAAAAATTTCTTCTAAAAACATCTCAAAAATATTATATATTTATTTAGTTATATAATCGTATATTAAATAGGGCTTGCTTATTATTCACTCTTATATAATAAGTATATAAAATCGTAGCTACACTATCTAAAATCGACTTCTTCCTTTTTGTCTCGCCGTTGGAACATCAAAAAATATTAAGACGTCTCCCCAACTGAGCTACATCCGATATAGTTAGCAATGATTCTCAGAAGCGTTTTTTCGATTTCGTTATATTGTACCTCCCCACGTGTTACTTTTGTTGTTCAGACACTGACAGTGGGAAATTCCTTGTAAAGACAAATTTGCTACTCATGCTCTAACGAGTGAGACGTTTTAATATTGTAATGGTGCGGTGACTTGCTATTTTTTATTAAGAGGTAAAGCCTGGCTGAACTACTGTTTTAATATGTTTTATTTTCATTAAAAAAATTATATGGAGTTTTTATCAATAACAATTATCATTTTGAAACAATAAAAATTTTAAACAAGAGGACAAAATGATCATTTTCATGTTTGAAAAAGTTCACATTCAATTGTTTTTGGCGTATTGTTTTTAAAACTGACTTGCTGGTCGTCACTTAATAATTATGTTCCAAGTACGAAATATGTGCAGTAAAGGTTTACAGGAGCTTCCGTAATATAATTATTAAAGCTCGGAATATAGGCAAAATGCCTTTTTTGCCTATTTTGCCTATTATAATTGTTTTTTGCACTTTTTGCCTTTTTTCGTAAATTCCGCCTATTTGTGCCTTTTTTAAAATTTCATGGTACTACCCATGATATTATTCTATTACTAAACCATTCTATAATAAAATTTTGGGTCAATAATAAAATATCAATGGTCTGTTTATATAACAGATTTCTAGGAAAATGTACCTGATCGAGACTTGAGGGTTAACTATTTGGAAATCCCTAAGCTTTATTAGTTTATTATCAGTTGTACAGTCGGTTACTGTATCAGAGTTTAGTCACAAATTGCTATATCCTAGTTTAGTTTTGTTGCGTATACCGAAAAGCAAAGAACACGTTTTAAAACGTTTTAGACATTTGTGTGAAAAGATGACATCTAAATTAAGGCTATGGATCGCACCTTATTCGGAACTTTCTCTAAAAGGAGATGGAGCATTTTGTAAACCATGAGGCAAATCGGTAAGTTTCATTTTTTTTCTTTTTTTCTCGTCCCACAACATAACTAAATTCTAAAGCGGTTTTAGAATTCTAAATTTTTTTTTAAATTCTCAGATTTCAAGTAGAAAAAAGTACTTTATTGACCAGCATTGTGGAACCCCACTTCATAAACGTAATTTGGAAAAATTAAATTCCTATAAGTTAGCCCCAATATCTCTGCGGGATAGTTTAAGTAGTTCAAAAAAAAATAGAGGAAGACGCATTTAAATTTGATTTATGCCAGATGATGATTGCATCCAACATTCCTCTATATAAAGTTAATAACCCTAGTTTTAAATGCTTTTTCGAAAAATATCTTAATAAATCCTTACCGGCGAGAGTACATTGAGAAAACATACTGTGGAAAAATGTTATGTGGAATGTATTTTAAAAATAAGCGGGAGTTAGGGGGCAATTTTTTTGTATATTATCGTGGATGAAACGACAGATGTGGCAGGTATATAGCTAATTTAATGATTGGAATTTTGAACGAAAACTTTGCGAGAAAACCTTATTTAGTTGCCGTTAAAGAATTGGAAAAAAACAAACAATTTAACAATAAGTCGATTTATACAAGATAGTTTAACAAACCTCTTTTTACCCAACGCTATACCAGTGAATAAAATAGTTCTAATGCTTTCAGATGCTGCGGCATATACGTTAAAAGCTGCTGTTAATTTAAAGATTTTTATCCTAATTTAATTCATTGCACTTGTGTAGCCCACGGGGTAAATAGAATTGCTGAAGAAATAAGAAATCTGTTTCCGTTGGTAAATAATTTTATAAATTTTATGAAAAAAGTTTTTGTAAAGGCTCCGTTGAGGGTGCAAATATATAAAGAAAGACTTCCCGGTCTCCCTTTGCCACCTAAACCGGTAATTACAAGGTGGGGAACCTGGCTCGAAGCAGTTTTTTTTTACTTTGAACACTACAATTAAATAGAATTAGTTATGTCAGAATTTGATGATGATATTTCCGAAGCCATTCGAGAAGCAAAAAAAATATTAAAAAATCCCAAATTAAAACAGGAACTCGCTTATATCAATAACAATTATAAATTAATAGTTACCACAATTACCTTATTAGAAAAACAAGAGATAAATTTATGTGAGACGAAAATTAAATCGGCACCTGGAAGTAACGGTCAATTAATTAAAAAAAAAAATGAAATATGTTTTCGACAAGAATGAAGGTTTTTCGTTTTTATCTAATGTTGCTAAAGTTTTGAATGGGACATTTTCCGAGGAATTTCAAATTATGCCAGATTTATTATCCGCTCTGAAATATGCTCCAATTACATCTGTCGATGTCGAACGTTCGTTTTCAATGTACAAATTAATTTTAAGTGATCGAAGACATGCAGTACCATGTTGACTCTTTTGTGGACACTGTAATTCTGCATTTTTACAAATAATTAAATTTAAAAATAATACATGACTGTATTTTTGACAATTACAGACCGTAACGTCATTCCATTACTGACAATGTCATACAATGACACTAACTAACTTCATCTTTTGTTTTAAATTGGATTTACTGATTAAGAATTTGAATAATAGTAAATTATGCAAAAACTATGACAGCAAAGTATAGGACATTCTTATACCATTCAAAAGAGGAAACTTTGTTTAATATTACGATTAATTAATATGCACAGATTTCTATTTAAAATAAGCCTCTTATTACATATTGAATAATTCAATATTGAAACTAAATTTTGAACACTCTGTAAATATATGTTTAATCATCAATTATGGAATTTATTCAACGAATATCTAACTATTTAGATGTAAGAGTAGATTTGTTATAATTGCTTAAATACGTTGAGAATGAGTCATCTTTTAAAACTTTACATTTTAAGAAAAGTCTTTTCTTCTTCTTTCATTTTTTTCTTTCTTTCTTTCATTCTTTTTTCATTTCGGCAAGTCTGCCGGATTTGATAGCAAGCGGCAGTTGTATGTCGCTATATAACACGTTATTGTTTTATTTGGGTAGCGGTTTAGAATCCGCAGAATATTATCACGCTCTGCCCTCCTGGCTTGATCCCGAAAACTACCCATTTCAGGCCCATTTGTCCTATGGAGAATCAGGGCCATGATCAAATGCTTTAAATCCTTTTTATTTTTCAGTTTTTTATGCCTAGCGTAGTTATAAATTACTTTAAAACTTAAATTTAAAAAATTTTATTATAATTTAACGTAATTTTAGTGTTAATGTGGCCATTGCTAGTAAAGTTCATTTCATTCTTACATTAAAAGGTAATATAAGTTATATAAAATAATTAATTTTATATCTTTGTAATTGTTTGAATGATATACGTTATTGACATAAAAATGTCTCCCAAAACAGAAGCATCTTTTTGATCTAACGATATAAAATCGTACAATCAAAGCAGCAAAAAATAATTTAACCCGAAAGACAAAGAGAAAAAGACAAAGGAAGAGAGAAAGAGACAGGAGCGGCAGCATCCGTATCGGTGATTAATGAATGCTAGAAGATTGGAAGTAATTAAAGTGAGAGAATGAATGGCAACCGAGGCCCGTTGCCTTTGCCGCTCCCGTTCCGTTCCACTGTTCCAACGCAGGCGGCGGCAATGGCTGCGTTCCATTCTGTGGTTCCGGCCCGCATCGTCGGCCCGACAATGCCGCGCCGCCAACGGCCCATCCATTTATCCGGCTCGAAGAACCACAAACATTGCATGCACGCGTCCGACGCTATTGCGTATTCTAATGTACACTGCTAAAACTTTGAGACATATTAAATAAAATTACTCCTTTAAGTCATTTCATACAACTGTTCAAAAGTGTATCATTATTTTAAAACAAGTGGTCAGCCACTTTTAGTCTAACGCCGTCAAAATTCGATAACTTATGAAGTGCCTTGTAATTATAAAATGGTTTTTGTCATTTGTATACGTTTTCTTTTACATATTTCGTACGTATAAATTCGTCGTTAATTTTCTTCTAAAATATTTTCCTCTTATTTTCTTGATCACACATCTAGTCCTAATCTAGTATTACTTGGAGAACGCATTTAATTTATTCACAACTCTTTAAACTTCAATTTGGACTTTTAAATACCTAGTATTTGCTGTATGATTGAACGCTTTAATTTACTAAGAAAAAATCTTACGCCTTAGCAACTTCTTCTCTTCTTCAAGTGCCATCTTTGCGACGAAGGTCGGCGATCAACATAGCTATTTATATTTTAGAGATGGCTGTTCTAAAAAGGTTATTTGATGCATGATATTCTACGTCTCCCTACGTTCCTCTTTCCTTGGATCTTGTCCTGCATAAGTGGGAGCGAAGTGTATCTCTCTCGACGTGTAATGTGTTCAAGCTATTCCAATTTTCTTGTTTTGATTGTATTTAAAATTACCATTTCTTAGCTAATCCTTCTCAGAACCTCATCGCTTGTAGCCTGTTATGTCCACGATATTTTCAAAATTCTTCTATATACTCACTACTGGAATAATTCTGGTTTTTTCATTGTAGTCGCATTCAAGGTCCAACTTTCCATAAAACAAAATCGAGAAAACGTACCACTTCGTTAACCTAACTTTTAGCTCATTAAATCTCTTGTACAAAGTATTCTTCTCAATTTGTTGAAGTTTGTTGGAGCATTTTCTATCCTGATTGTAATTTCCTGAAAGTAATCATTTAGAATACAAAGATTACAATGGGCCGGACACATGATAAAAATGGGAGAGGAAAGACTACCAAAAAGAGCACTGACTGCTATAATGCAGGGAAAGAGACCGGTTGGAAAGCCAAGAAAGCACTGGGAAGACACAGTAAACAGCGACGCACAAGCCCTTTTAGGAGTCCATGTATGGAGACGATCAGTCACAAACAAGCAAGGGTAGAGGCAAAAATAAAAGAGGTTAAGGCTCAATTTGGGCTGTACTGCCGTAGAAGAAGAACAAGAATTATTTGTGGAGTTAATAATTGTTCCCAAATATGCATATTTTTGCACTCGTTCGACATCGGTTCCGTTAATTAAAAGTTTTTGACGTGACAACGTCTTAAATTAGGTTGTGGCTCGGAGTCATTCATGAAAAAGTGTAACGCCCGCTCACGTCTGTTACGATGAGTCACCGAACGAGAGAGAGGCCCGCCGGACCGGCGAATGCCTTGCGTCTCTCTCCCACTCAAACATGATCGGTCCGCTGCGCGCGCAGCACTAGAGAATTAGGCGCGTTGAATCGGTGCGTGCTTGTGTCTCTGTCTTTCTCGAGCGTTCTTGGCGTTCAAGACACATTACAGCAGAAACACTTCCTTTCATTTCATATTTCTCCTATCATCGTCCTATCCTCAACAAAATCACTCAAATAGAAATTAGTTAAGTTTAAGTTTACATGTACAATGTTTTAGTAAACAAAATATATTTCTATAGTTAAAATTTGTGCAATTCTTATTTTCATTCAATTCCTTGTTCCTATTGTGCAATTTAATAATATTCATATCAATAAATATTCTACCGAGAAAAAGACGTTGTCACGTAAAATCTTCGCCCGTAAAACCGACTTTACAGGCAACCGATTTTTTTATTGTTTCATTGAGTTTTTGATATTCTCATAAATTTCGTCTTTTGGACGTTTACTGTTAGACAGTATTCTTATCCATACTCCACTATTCTGGCCACCAGTCTCTAAAGACCTTCAATATTAGTTAATGGGAATTCCGTTTACCTTTATTTCAGCTTCCACTGCATTTCAATTTCCACTTCGGAAATCGTTCTCAAAATACAAACATTAGTAAATTAAACAAAATTTGTTCAATTTACTAATGTTTGTATTTTGAGAACGATTTCCGAAGTGGAAATTGAAACGTCAATAAACGTATTTTAACCTTTAATTGTGGCTTATTCCCATTTAAATAGTAGGTATTCTTTCTTCTTTCTTTTATTTTGGCTTCTATACGTTTCTTTAATAATTAATTTCCATCTATTCTAGGTATGAGTTTTTATACACTGTGTCTGCATCTACTTAGTTCATGTGTCTAGATTTATTCTACTTTTTCTTCTAATTATGGTTCCTTCATTGCTCCGTTTCTTATGTTTCTTCGTAGCACATACATTTATATTTATAATGTTCTCTCCATACCTTTAGTATTTATGTTATATCTGTTAATATTTGGTTATGTTTAAGTCCTATCAGAAACTGTGAGTGCCAAAGGGTAATAGAACAATAAAACTCACAACTTTTTTGGGAGACAATTGTTAGGTCTCGTCTAACTCAGTCGCTCAGGTGTGAAAATGTCTTTTCTTAGAAGTAAATCTGAAAAATAAGTTCTACTAGAACAAAAAAACCAAGATAATAATTAATCATATTTATTATACATAAAAATATAAAATTTAAATTTTAATATTAAATTAAAAACACACGCTACATGTTGTCTTCAAGTAGTTAGACAGGATTACAGAATGTAGATGTTGGGTGCTAGTTCCAGTTGTTCATATTGGGATTAAACTTCAGGGATATGTGAGGTCTCATAGCAGCGGCCACCTACTGCAGTATATTATTTCCAATGGTCGGGAAGTCTTCATCCAAAAAACTAGAATAATTAACCTTGTGGTAGCAATAGACTTTAAAATATTTCCTTTCCATACGAAAATTGAAAATAATTACAATATTAAATATAAAAGAGCAAATTGGCAAGAAAAAATAAATATTAAAGATACTAACTGCATATGGAAATAATACATCGAAAAATAAAACGTGGTGTGCAGTCAAATGAATTTTGAATAGAGGAATGTCTTTTTATAGATAAACAAGCAACTTCTCTTTCTATTTTTTTTTAAGTAAAACTGACATGACAAAGCAGAGTTGCCAACTGACAGATATTACTTTGTCGACTGAAGTGGGGTATAGAAATTTATATTCGTTCTATCTCATAGAACATAATAGAACATAATCAACGGATAAAATCGAAAGAAATTGAAATAACAAATATGTGACGTTTATAACGTTACACACTTTTTGTTTCTTTTCTTAGCAGTTCTTTTACTATTTATTTTACTACTCTTTCTGTGTTTCCTTTTTGTCTTCCTCATGCACTCTTGTATATATTTTCCATGTGTCTTTCTTCTTTTCTGTTTTCTTCCTGTATGTGTTTACTCCATCATTCAGCATTTTTGGTTCATTTTTTATTGATATGTTGCCGCCTCTTCTTTGCCTTTTTCAGAAATATTTTTTAAATTGTTCCTAATTTTCTATCATCAAATCCCTTTCCTTTATCTCCATTTTAATTTCTTTATCAGTTCCTTTTTGGTATTTCTTTTTCTTTTGATCACATTTAGCTTATTATTGCTACTCTGTTGTATTCTGTCTGCTCTTGCTGTACCAATCTTTTCCCCACGTTTGCTTCGCTAGTAGCATTTCTCTCTCTTTCAGGATGGTTACATCTTCTATGTGTCCATGATGTGAACGTATATATATGGAATGTTATTTCTTGTAATGCTTGTCTATTTGACTGAATCGCTTCCATCTTTCTCTATCCTTGTGTTTCAGTCTCCCATCAGCACTATTCTTTCAAATTTTTCTCTTACCTTGTCTAGGGTATTCTCTCGTTTATCATATCATCGTTTTTGCATATATTTTCGCTGTATATCATTCTTTTTTTATTTATATTTTAATATACATTATAATTGATGATATATGCTTAAATTCCAAAATTCTTTTGTCTACCTCCTCTATTACTATTATTTCTAGTACTTCTTTCCCTATTTGATCTTTGTCCACTCCATAATAATGCAGAGTGTAATTTTGCGTTATTTTTTATTTTCCTTTTCCACATTTAGATGGCAAAAAAGACCATATATACATCGTAGTAATTGGTTTATCTATTTAAACCCTACTCCAAAGGCATCCAAAATGCAATAGATCTTGTCGTTTTTCCTGTCTATATTATTTTGAAATACCTCTATTCTTTCGAAAAATTATAAACGATGAAAATTTAAATTTTTGTATGTATTTCGATTTTTCTACAGTCTTGCATCCTTCTAGTAGAGATCTTAAATAAGCGTCGATATATATGACAAACTATCTCATTGAATGATTTATCTATTTTTTTTTCTTCTTTCTATTCCTCTCCTATCAGAGATTGAATACCATCAAAGCATTTTACGCTTCATTTGTAGCTATTCTAAAAAGTTCGTTTGTGGTGCAACAAACCACTCTCTCAAATTTCTCATCCAAACATTCTTCTGCTGCCCGAATTCCTTCGTCCTTAAATCTTTCCATGCATTATATTTTGTAGGAATGTGTATTTTTTTTTTCCAGAGTTAGATGGACCAAGTATTCCCATTTTGCCTTTTTATTACTATAAATCGTATTGTTGAGTTAAGACCAAGATAAGAAGCACTACGGAGCAGAGGACGCCCACCAATCAGCTGAACTGACGACTTGATCCGTGTTAACAGTAACTGGATGGAAACCGCACAAGACAGAGACAGATGGAAAAAGCTGAGGGAGACCTATGTCCAGCAGTGGACGCATACAAGTTGATGATTATGATGATGATGAAGTATTACTTTAGGCCTTTTGTCAATTCACCGTAATACTTCTTTATTTGAGACTTAGTCAACCCAACTTATTTTTAATATTCATCGATAGTACTATTTCTCGTAACTCTCAAAGCTTTTTATATTGTTATGTTAAACGAGTCCATGTTTCCACACTGCCCAATATAGTACTAAACATATATGACCTTAACATTATTATTCGTAGAGGGAGACTGATATGACGATTATTAAACAGTTTCTTAAACATATTTATGAAAATAGACCAGCAATTTAAATACGTTTGATCTCGATATTTTGATCGCTTGCCTCGTTTATCATAGCTCCCAAGTATTTGTACATATTCACTGTTTAAATGGAAGTGTTATTTATAGTAATTTTTGTATGATTTTTTTTTCTTGTTTATAAATCTGTATACCGTAGTTATTGCATACCCTATTCATATTCTCTAATAAAAGTTGAAGCTCTTCCGATGTTCTAACCAACAGCACAGTATCGTCTGCATAATTGCTATTGTAAGAATTTTTAAGAACGAAAGATACATTGTCAAATAAATTTGTATTTAATAGGGATAAAAATGTATCCAAACTTCTCAAATCTGACAGCGTAAGGATACAAAACAGGAATGCTATGTTATAGCTAGATGAAATGGGATATGGGATATGACACAAGCGAAGCGAAGCTTCTATACTAGCGTTGTATTTTACTTTTTTCTCTATTGTGGAATGCTGAGGCGAACGTCACGGAACTAACGCCACGAGAAGGCGTCGTCACGGGTAGCGTCATAGAATAGCGGTTCTTGACATTGATTAACTACTCTCGATCAATTCGTTTCTGGTAAAAATACCTTCTAGTTCAAAAATACTGAAAACATAGATTGAAGCTTAGCACTGTTCTAAAGTACTGCCTACTGTACCACTTTTTTTTATATTCTATAGTCAGTAATATGTTTGAAGGAAAATAATTTATAAAGCAATAGGAATAGCGAATTGGCTGAGAGACTATGAAAGACTACAGAAATAACAGGACAAATAAAAAATCGATTAAACAAGATGTCGATAGATGGATCCTAGAAAGATATCGCAATAATAAAAACACATACTTGGTATAAAAAACACAGAAAGCGGCAATTAAAGATGTAGTATGAAACCTATTGATCTATTCTTCGTTCACAAATTGTTGAGAGCACGAAATATGCCTCAAACTCATAAAACGGTCGTAAATCATAGGCGTTCCTAAGGTGTTTTTTCATTAAATAATAATATAATGTTTTAATACTGTTATAATATATAATATTGATAATATTTTAATACTAATATATTTAGCAAAAAACAATTAAAACTTTCACGACTAATGTTGGTTATTATATTATATTAATAAAAATAAGAATTTAACCATTAACAATTTTGTAAATAAGAATACCTTATCTCTTTGGATATTTCAATACTAATCTTCGCGTTTAATCACTTTACTAGAAAACCTGGAATTCATATCCGAAGGTACTATTCGTTGCAAGATAATTAAGATGGAATTCCCCAGATTTTTAATAATATAATTATATTCGAAACTTAACTTGAAAGGGTGAAGTTATTACGAACGAAAACAATTTTTTGGTTTAGTACGTTTTTGATCGCATGTAATTTACGGCTCGTCGGTGTTTCCACGTCTACGGCAATAATTAGCGTCTCGAATAATTCTTTTGCGAATTATATGCAGTGCGTGAGTGATTTTTTATTCCATATACCTACGAACATATACGTACCTTTCGCTCGTGCTCGTTTTGTTGGATTGTTTGTGATGGCTTCATCATTAAGTTTTACACCGGTACTGTTGCGTACAGTCAGTAAGTCTGTCTATTCACCAAGAGAGAAGACTATTGTCCTGAATGTTCACGATGCTCTGGTTTCTCAGAATCCCACAAACACTGTTCGCAACATAGTCGAAAGTTGTGCCAACATGACTGGCGTAGGAGAGTCAACTTTATATAGGTTCCTATCAGAAAGAAAAAAACACGGTATAGCTAACCCAAACACAAACGAACACTTAAAAAGAGGGAAAAAGCCTATTGAAATTGATGAATTTGCCAAAAATGGTATTCGAAGGAAAATTCATGGATTTCTTTTCAAAAAAGAAATACCAAACCTAAACAAAATTTTACAAGAAGTTAGAGATGACCCGGATTTACCTCATATCGGACGAACTAAATTGTGGCAAGTTTTAAAAGAATTAAATTTCCGGTGGGAGAAATCAGACCGAAAATCACTTTTGGGTCTGATTAAGTATCTGCCTAACGAAGATGGAATGGTAAAAGCAGAGCTTTTAGAAATTGCCCGGCAACACAAATCTAAGTTCCAGAAATACGTAGTTGACAAAATGGCGGAAAGGCGAAACATCACAGTCTTTAGACTTCCACTCTACCACTGCGAAATAAATCCAATTGAACTCATTTGAGTACAAATGAAAAGTTATATGGCTAGAAAAAATACGTCATATAAAATACAAGTTGTACGTGAATTGTTATACGAGTCTTTATAACATATTACAAAACAAAACTGGAAAGATGCAGTAAGACATGTAATAGAAGAAGAACAAAAAATGTGGGATCTTGATAACATAATTGATGCGACCGTAGAGATTATTAACCTAATTATTAACCCTCAAGACGACTCGAATTCCGAAGTTGATCCTATTTATTTTGAATTTGAATAGTTTTCTAATCATAATTATATAAGGTAAGTAATAGTAGTTGTAATCGTAAGGTATTAAAGGGGAAAGGCGCAAAATGTCGCCTGTCAAAATGTTCAATGTGTTTTAAATGTATCCATTTTTTTTCAAATCCTGAGAAAACTAAAAAGCATTTTTGAAAAATTTAAAAGCAGAATGAAATATTTTTTAGAATAAATAAAAAGTTTCTTTTGCATGCAATATTTTCAATTAAAAATTATGTGGCTATATTTTCTCTTTTATTTTCACCCCTGTTACATAACATATTAAAATAAACACTGTAGAAGTTTTCAGAGACTTTCTGCCCTGAGTAATAATGTAATCTTTCATTCTGCGTTTAAATTTTTCAAAAATATTTATTAGTTTTCTCCGGATTCGAAAATAATGGATACATTTAAAACACATTGGAAATTTTGCCAGGCGACATTTGGCGCCTTTTTCGTTAATTAAATAAAGTATCTTTTAAAAAACAAATGGCAAGAAACTTTTTATTTTTGAATAAAATAAATAAGTTTTATTAAAAAATACAATTTACATAAGTACAATTTAAAAAATATATTTATTTAGTTCAAATAAATGTTTCAATCATATATTCTACGACACTAGTCGTTCATATCTAACCATTCAAAATACCTCCGTAATAGGATTATAAGGTATTGTATTCCTTCAGATATAAGGTGGGTTAGTCGAAAACGTCTTAAACCGTCAGTTTTAGGTTGGTTTTTACTATTATATCGTATTACTTATCCTCTCCGTATTTCAGTTTTCTAATTAGGGTTAAACTTGTAGTGAGCTATCAACAAATTGTGAACCGGGTATACCTATCTGATCTATTTCCTATACAAAAGGGAAGGGAAACAGCAAGATATGGTGTTAGAACTGATTAATTCAAACGAAACATTACTCTAGCTGAGGCACAATATAAGTGATAATAAAAGATAATAATTATTTTAAGTTTGTATTGCAAGAAAATATCACAAAAAAGAGACCCATATATTCTACACCTTGAATGTTTTCTAAAAAGAAGATATTTCTGATTAATAACTTGTGGAACCACCTCCTCTTGAAACTAACAATGTCATAAAACGCAACGCAGAACTTTCCTTGCCAACTTTCACAATAAAAACCTTCGGTTCTTTTAGTTTTTCAAACATAGTTTTAAAAAGGGTATTTTGTCACGAACTAAAGTCTTATATTATTTGGTCTTAATATTCTATTTTAAAATAATGTATAAAAACAATATTTTTATACACATAGGTACTTATATAACATTGTTTTGGCTAATACAACTGTTATACAAGTATTCACACTCTCTTCTGAATTTAATAGACCTTCCTAGAGGAAATAAACAGCGATTATATCATAAATCACAGGATATCCCTCTAAGAAGTCATGAAACCACAGAACTCGCAACTGGAGACCTGTCAATCCTTAAATGTACGATCTCCATGTTAATTACCTTTGAATATTTTAGGCCAGTACGAAATGTTACATTAGTAATATACTAAAATAATACTGTTTTGAAAATTTTAATATAATTTAATATTAATTAGTATTTTAAAGAAAATAAGCCACAATTAAAGGTTAAAGTAAGTTTAATGACGTTTCATTTTCCACTTTGGAAATCTTTCTCAAAATACGAACATTAATAGATAAATTAAACAAATTTTATTTTTTGTTACTTGGTGAAAAATTCTTCCAATAATTTAATTTTATTTGACCCATTTATTTTGACAATACACACATATATTATACATTTTAAAGTAGACGACTTTAAAATTATATTGCCAATATTGCTGATTTGTGTTCCTGGGACGACTTTATTGTAAGATAGTTCATTCGATTACATGAAATCAACTTTAACTTGAGAATATCCGTCAGAAAAAAATCATAGCATGTAATTTGACTTTAAAAAGACAACCACATGCCATGATGACAGTAAAATTCTCGTGTTAGTGATTCCATAGTAAATCATGAGGGAAAAACCAGGAAAAACCTCATAATATTATCCGGACATGGTAAGTATTTGGTGTTACATTTAGTTTACTCTCAATAAACACCAAATTCTGATTTTATATGTTTGTTATTTTAAAAACATAAATGATGTCTCCTTGATATGTTACTGACTTACTAATACTGGTATTTTCCTTTAATTAACTTCCTCTTTTAATATGGGTTACCAGACCCTCCTGCATTCTGCCGAGGAATTTGCGACACAATTGGTCTTATTTAGCATAATAAGGCTAAGCGTATTTAGGTATAAGAAACCCTTATAAGAGTATAGCTTATTTTTTAAACACAATTTATTAAATTTGAAAATGTATTTGTGTATGTGTAAGTTTTTTGGCAGAATATGTAGGCTATATACTATATGTCTAAGTAGTCGAAAAATTTTAAAGGAAAAACTCCATTTTTGTACTTTTTCCCAATTACCTATAGCTAGTTAAATATTATGTGAAATTGAATAACGAAAGTTTTACCTTCTATAAGTATTTTTTTTTTGTAAGAGCAATATCTTTCGAGTTATATGCGTAAATATGGGCGCAAAAAGCAAACAATTTTTTCAGATTTTGTCTATGCGACTAGCGCATATCGTGACTACTGATATAGGTACATCCTGAAATGATTTCAGCAAAAAATAGACACTTCTGGAAATGTCCGATTCAAAGCAGATCCCGCCTGGACCATAGGTAAATTTATTTACTAATATCAATTAGAAAAGACTCGCCGTTCACCTCCTGACAATGTCTTCTTCTTCTCGTGCCACTCCTAGCGGAGATTGGAAATCATCATGGCCACTGCGACTTTGTTAGCAGCGCGCCTAAAAAGTTCAATCGAACTACACCCGAACCATTCACGTAGATTACGAAGCCACGATATTTTTCTTCTTCCCACACTTCTTTTGCCCTTAATTTTGCCCTGCATGATATTTCTTAAAAGTTCGTACTTTTCACCTCTCACAATGTGCCCCAAGTATTCCATCTTTCTAGTTTTTATCTCATTTAGAATTTCGCATCTTTTGTCTAAAGTTTGGAGTACTTGCGTGTTAGTGACGCGGTCCATCCATGATATTCTGAGAATGCGCCTATAGCACCACATCTCGAAAGCTTCGATGTTTTTTGTGGTCAACTGTTTTAGTGTCCAAGCCTCTACTCCATACAACAGGGTAGAAAAGACATAACATCGCAGCATTCGTATTCGTAACTTTATATTGATATCACGATTGCAAAAGAGTTTGCGCATTCTATTAAAGACTGATCTAGCGATTTCTATTCTACATCTAATCTCTTTTGTTTGATCAGTATCGTCTGTGATCCAAGCACCTAGATATTTATAACAGGACACACGCTCAATCGTTGTATTGTCTATTACAAGATTAGCTCTGATGTTCTTTGATTTCGTGATTACCATAAATTTAGTTTTTTTCAAATTAATTTTCAAGCCGTAACTCTTACAGTATATATTGAGACTTTGAACGAGATGTTGTAGTTCTACTAGCGTTCCCGTTAGGAGAACCGTATCGTCAGCATACCTTATATTGTTGATCGTCTCACCATTTATTATCAGACCAAGATCTTCTTCCTCGAGTGCTTGTTCACAAATAGCTTCACTATACAGATTAAATAAAAGTGGCGACAAGATGCATCCCTGCCGGACTCCTCGACGGATTTGAATTTCTTCTGTTAGCCTACCCTCAACCTTCACATTTGCTGTTTGATTCCAATATAGGTTGCATATAATTCGAATATCTCGGCTGTCTATATTTTTCTTTATTAGAATTTGTCTTAGTGGTTCATGTTGTACTTTGTCAAAGGCCTTTTCGAAATCAATAAAGCAGGTGTAAATTTCTTGGTTCATGTCTAAGCATCTCTGTGAGAGAACGTTCATTGCAAACAGAGCCTCCCTTGTACCCAGCCCTTTTCTGAATCCCATCTGAGTGTTACTGATGTCTACGTCTAATTTCCTATTATGGATTATTTTCAGGAACAGTTTTAGAGCATGACTCATCAAAGCTATCGTACGATATTCGCTGCATTCCCTTGTATTTGCCTTTTTTGGCAGTAGTATAAAGGTCGAACGGAGCCATTCCCTAGGTATTATTCCAGTTCTATATATTGTGTTAAATAGATCTAGGAGTATTTTAATAGATTCATCGTCCATAAGTTTGAGCAGTTCTACGGGAATTTCATCAGGACCGGGGGCCCTACCACTTTTCGCTTGTTTGATTGCATAATCTATTTCTTCTCTGATTATATCAGGCCCTGTATCATCTGTATATTCGTTTGAGATTTCTTGTCTATCTTTGTCATCAAAAAGTTGTGATATGTATTCTGTCCATCGATTCATTTTTTGTTGTAAATCTGTTATGAGTAAACCATCTGTATCTTTGATCTGTCCTGTCTGTGTTGTTCTTCTCCTTCCTGTCATTTCTTTAATCTTTTTGTGTACATTAAAAAAGTCATATTTTCGCTCCAGTTGTTCCAACTCCTGGCATTGCTCACTTAGCCATCTTTCTCTAGCTTCTCTTATTTTCTTTTTTATCAGCTTATCTGTTTCTTTGTATCTTATCGGATTATTTGTTTTGTGTACCCTTCTTTCACACATCAACTGTAGTATTTCCTCATTCATCCATTCTTTATGTTTCCTTTCTTTCGGTGTTAAATTTTCTCTCCCTGCCAGCATTACGGCATGTTTAATATTCTCCCATTTTTGGTCTATGTTATCAGTATTTCTATTCAGTTTCTCTATATTTTGTAAATTTTCTTTGATGTTCACTATTGTTTTCTCTTTTATATGTTGTTCACTCAGTCTTCTCTCGTCAATTTGTTTCTGTATGTGTTTTTGAATGATCTTTAGTTTTATTCTTAATGTGACTACTACAGGATTGTGATCCGAGCCTATATCTGCTCCTGGGTAGGTTTTAGCTGAGAGTATAGAGTTGCGGAATCTTTGTCTAACAAGGACAAAGTCAATTTGATTTCTGACTACTCTACCTTTGGTGTCACTCGGAGATTTCCATGTGTACAGTCGTCTGTTAGGTAACTTGAAAAGAGTGTTAGCAACTACTAACTCCTCCGCTTGACAAAATTGTACCATACGGTCTCCTCGTTCGTTTCGTTCTCCTAATCCATAGTCACCCACGTAACCGTCCACACATCCATGTCCAATTTTGGCATTAAAATCGCCCATTACTACTGTAGTGTGATGTTTCTTCATTGATTTTAGAATTTGTTCCAGATCGTAGTAGAAACTTTCAATTTCATCATCACCTGACAATGTACAAGACTATTATTAAATTTCACTTTTTCCAAGACGTATTAGTTCACATTCATCAATAATTCTTTGTTCCAAATCCTGCAAACATGTTGATTGTCTAATATAATACTTGATTTTAGATAACCACAAAAAAATCTACTGGATTTAGGTCCGCAGAATGAGCAGGCCACTCTATGAATCCTCTACGTCCAATCCACCGATTTGGAAAATTCGCATTCAAAAAATTTGAATATATTTGATAAGATATTTAATTACTCTATTACTTTATTCTATTACTTTGTGATATTTTGAATTGTGTGTGACTTTGTGTTGATATTTTGAACATAGTTTTGTTATAGAGAATAAATCTTTTATTTAATGATATTTTGCATTTTGAAGAGTTGTTGTATTCCCTATTTCTTTTTTGTTGTTTTGTATCATCTTTCTTGTGTTTCTCACCTATATAGACAACTCCGCCGCCCATAATCTACCAGCACTGAGCAACGATTCGAGCAGAGGATTGCATACTTGGGCGAGACAGGATGAGATATTTGAACTACTCTGACGTCACTGCCGGTAAGCATTGAATCTGCATACCAGACTAGCATGAAGCTCCATTTGTCAACTGTCAATTCTTCTTCTTTTCCTTATCTAATGTCAACTGTCAATTCTTATTCGTCGGTCAACTGTTAATTCTTCTTTTTTCCTTAGCTAATGTCAGAACGAAGCCACCGACCCATGGGAACAAAGTCCCGTCCATAACAAGGTCTCGTCAACCGACGCCACAAGCGATTATGGCTGATAATAATAATAGATGTACAAGGCATTAATGAAAAAGGCCTTACAACATATGAAACGTCAAATGAAACGACGCAACCATATGACACAAGCGTGACAGATATATTTTGCTGTTTAACGATTTGAGACTGTGCCACGTGTGGAAACAGTATCGAGCTGCATACTATATTTTATCTACGACGAACAAGTAATTTATTTGTTAAAGTTTTTATTGTACTTCCGGTCTCCGGTAAGAATATATGTTGGTCATAGACAGTTCTTCGATAGCCATCAAGCAACAATTTCCCTGATCATGTTTACAAAACATACGGAGTGCACTGTATATACTAACCCAAGTCGATACCCTCTAACATAGTGTATCAGTGTTTAATCATTCATAACCTAAATCGCTATGTATGGTACAACTTTAAGTACATTTTTTTATTTGTAATATTCCTCATTAAGTAAGCAAAGGTATTAGATATAAAACATGATATGTCAAAAATGCCCTTAATTTTTTTTTATATTGTGATGCATCTTACATTTTCAATGACATAATATTTTTAAATACATTTCAATGATAAATTATTTTTATAACTTTTATTTATGAACCGTAAACCTACATTTTTAGAAACGAACTACTAATTTAGTTTATAATAACGGAATTACGTGATTTAATTATTAATACATAAGATTGTGACTATCCGTGTATGGTAAATGTGGTGCTGTAGTAGTCAGGAACATCAGAAAGAACTATTGGCTGGCCTGTTGTTAATTACAGTCGAATATTGAGTGGAAATAACACGCGGACACGCATCCTGCGTTTCGAATATTAGAATGTGAGCGTGGCACGCGATAAGAATGGACAATTTCTTTAGGGTGGTCCATTGGTTGAACATACGTCGTAGGACGGTAGCTTGTACCAAAATCCTGTAGCTAGGTACAACGACATCCATATAGAAATGGTTATTATATTTCGTGGGCGTTTTTTCATCGTGGGTCTTTTTATGTTAATGTTTTAAAGATTACTTGATAGATTAGGAACCTGCTGGTAATTAAAATCGGTAAATGTATTCTTCTGTGGCACAAATGGTGTAAGCTTTCAGAATTTTATGGAATTTTGTAGAGTTTAATAAATGACATCTATAAAAATGTCTAATTTTAAAAACAAATAGAATATGATAGAAGCGTTTCTAGAAAGTAATCAAATATTTTTAAATATTATTTTTTTATTTATTGATTTGCTCCAGACTCTTTTTAATTTTGGGGGATTCATATATTTTTTGCGTCACTACAAAACAGTCTATGTGCAGTTTATATGATCTTGAGAAAAGGAGAAAACACAACAAAAAGGAACTAACGTATCAATAGAAAAGAAAACGCAAGCAGAAATGACTTACTAATTCACAACTGATTTAAAACGTTCAAAAAATGATTTTAAAAACAAATTAAGTTCTTTGGTGACTTGTCTTATGAGAAATTTCTTGAAATAATACATTTTGTACTTTTCTTATTAGGATTTTGAGGTCTAGTGCTGTCCATTCCTTGATGTTATAAAGTCAGGTTATTTGTCATCTGCCAGGACCGTGCTTTCCTTCTATTTTTCCTTCCATTATTGATTGAAGGAAGTTATATCTTTCATGTCTGAATATATGCACAAGATAAGATGTTTTCCGTTTTTTAACATGTTCTATAAGTTCACGATCTCTATTCATACGTCATACGTCTTAAAACTTCTTCATTTCTAACATGTCCATGAAATTTTTAGTATGCGGTGGAATATCCACATTTCATAGTTTTTCAGGCGTCGTCAAGAGCTAATTGTCAGAGTCCAGTCTTCCATCCATACAGTCTTCAGATCACCTGTTTTGTGCCAAATAATCAACTATTTAGAAAATCTTTTATTATTGACTAAATCTAACAAAAATTTTAGTGGCAAATGCTGTTCCGATACTGTTTGAAAATTTGGAGCTACAGTAGTCTCTCTTTATAATGATTCCCTATATAACGATAATTCCTCTATAACGATGAAAATAGTAAACATAATGGTTCGTCATAAGGACAATGTATTAATTCTTTCTCTATACCGATATCGTTCTCTCTTTATAGCGATGACTTTTCAGCGTTCAATAGTCGATGACAAATGTGTTATTGTGTTTAAAGTTCAGACTACCTGAGTCACAAGTGGCAAGGTCATTGTCCAGCAGTTGTTTTGCGCTTAAGGAATGCGGCCACCCATTCTAATCATTCTTATCAGAGGGTTAAGTGACTCGCTTTTATTGTTCGGGTGGCGTGCCTAACTGTTACCACACAGATGTTGTTATCTATTGACGACTTTTCATTCCCAGTTTGAGTTGTGTCTCAGTGTGTCAACAGTCAACATGTTTTCGAAAAAGCGTAAAGTGTTGTAATAGAGAAAGGTGAAAAGCAATCGGATGTCGTTCACCGTACGGGGCTGTCTCAATTAACTATGGCTACGATTTGAAAGGGCAGAAAAAATTGCTTAAAGCGGAGATGGAGGGCGGTAGCAGGAAGAAATTGCGGAAACCTCAGAACCAAGATTTAGATCACGCTATGCTTCAGTGGTTCCAGCAGCAGCGTATGAACCATATTCCACTTTCTGGGCCTGTGGTCAGCAGAAAAGCTTGGGTTTTTTGCAACTGAGCTTAAAATTGAGAATTTTAATGCATCTGAGGGTTGACTGAGCAAGTGGAAGCTGCGGCACAAGATCAACTACGGGAAAATCAGCGGAGAGGCTCGCGATGTTAACAAAAACGTAACGGATGATTGGCTAGAAAACGTGTGGCCTGGACTGAAGGCACAATATGCGTCAGACGACATTTTCAATGCTGATGAGACTGGATTGTTTTTTAAAATGACACCAAACATAACTTTAAAATTTAAATAGGAAAAGTGCATTGGTGGAAAGCTCTCTAAGGAACGCATTACATTTTTAGTGGACGCTAACATGACACGTTCGGTGATGCGAAAATTGTTAGTGATAGGGAAGTCGAAAAACCCAGTTGCTTTAAAAACATAAAAAATCTATCGGTGACCTATAAAGCAAACAAGAGTGCGTGGATGACTTCGGAAATTTTTAAAGAAGCGATAATAAAGTGGGGTATCGAGTTTAAAGGGAAAAAATTCTTCTGCTTGTAGACAATTGTCCTGCCCATTATGTACTGTGCGACATTCAAAACATTGAACTTTGTTTTCTGCCAGCAAACACAACGAGTGTCCTTCAGCCCACGGACCAAAGTGTCATCAAGAGTTTGAAAAGCCATTACAGAGAAGACTTTTGATGGAATTGGTTGAGAACAATGGCGATCTTAAATTAATATTCTTGACGCCATCCTAATGATTAGTAAATCCTGGGACGAGGTGACGAGCAATACAATAAAACATTCCTTCAAACATGCAGGATGGCTGGAAGATCAAGGATTAACTGATGGTGAAGATGACCTGCCATTAGATGTTTGGGCTAGACAGTTTGAACTTACTATCACCTACGGACCAGAAGAGCTAACAGATTTTGAAGAAGTTGATGAAAATCTAGCTACAACACCTGGACTTTTTGACGAGGACATCCTACAAGCAGTTCGTGTAGAAGAAAATAGTGACCCGGAAGTGAAAGCAGAGCCAGAACTAGCTCCGACCCCTCAGCAGGCATTGGATTCGGCAAAAGTACTGCATCGATTCTTCATCCACCAGGAAGACGATATGAGTGCTTTTGAGTGATTTAGGCTGAGGCTTTTTTGGTAATGTAGGCTAAATAAATTTTACAGCAGCATATTATTTTGTTATTGTACAGTACAAATGTTTTAATTGTACAGTCATTTTTTTATACTGTATTGCTTATATTATTCTTTAATAAATCTATGTAGTGTACAATACAGTGTTAACTCATTTATATTCGTTTTGATCAATTTTTTTAAATAAAAATAGGTTACTTAGTATTAATATTACAGTACCGAATTTTGTCTCTCTCTGTATAACGATCTCTCCTTATAACGATGAAAATTACCGGTCCCTTGCATATCGTTATAGAGAGAGAGGACTGTATCTCTAAAATCTTTCCTCCGTAAGTCTCGAGTTCCTTTAAAAATGACTGTCGAATTACCGTGGGTGATGTCTCTTAATTGCGATATAGGAGTAGTGTTGTATTGATTTCGGGAATCTATATTGTAACCGTTTTAAAAGTTTCAAATTATTTTTCAAAGTTTCAAAAATTTATTATTATAATTTCTAGTAAATGCCACCCATCCGCCGAGTGCGGAAACATCTATATACCCTTTCAAGAATCCAACTGCAGTTCAGAGTAGTTCTGATTTTTGTCTCACCAGATCCGAGTGCTGGTGATCCCCCACTGAACGTCATGTCATTCCTTCTTGTTTTTTTGTCGTCCAGCAATAAGGAGGCATGTTTTGTGTTGGTCTCCAGGAGATAAGCTGAAAAATTCCTTTTTTCTTTTATATTTCAAATAAGTATTTGTTTTAGACCCTTAGTGGGAGCACTAACACCTGCCAGAACTACGTTTATTGGCTCGAGGTTATCTAAATAGCTATGGATTTATGGTATCTGTTCTGAAACCAGAATGTATAGTTGGCCGCCATTACGTGACACCCTCAAGAATTCGCAGGAATGCCGTTATTTGGTATTTATTCTCACACTTGGCCACACTGTACTCTCTAACAATGATAATTTGGAGGATTCTAATTGAGTTATTTTTTCTGGACAAAACTATAATTTGATTTTATGAATGACAGTTTTTTGTTGGATGATGTTATTTTGGAAGGCTTGCTTAGCTTCCAATAAAGATTGGCAACTATCATCCGTTAAAAGGTTAATTTTTTTTTAAATCAACAAAATTATCAGCATAAAAATTAGCTGCTTCCAACCATGTTCCCCAACGTGTGAAAATGGGTTGCGGTGGCAGTACACCGCTACACTTTCATCGCTAAGTACACCAATCAATAAGTGCACAATGTATCTTCCTGACGAGTCAGTGGTCTCGTCCACACATATGTAAAAGTAATTATCCTCATCCTATAGATTTTTATGGTGTATATTATGTTTCTGCTGCCGATAGATTCAACGTTTTGAAATTCCAGCCTGAGTACCTAGTTAGTAAAAATTATATCCTTTCTACAAGTTACACAAGCGTTTGGATAATTTAGGTTCAGTCAATATTATATATTTTTATTGAACAATGAAGATTATCTATAAACTAAATAACAGTGATGTGATTTATTATTGGTTTTTTAATTACATAAATATTTTTGTAATGTATAAATATCTTCTATATAATAATATTTTTTTTATGTGAACGAATTTGGGATATTGTATGATTTTATTTTCATATAAGTATTTTTCATTCATAATTTAATGCCAAGATATAAAATGTTTGTTTTCTTACTATATAATTTTAATTTTAGTTTCGTATAACCACTTCTCATTTGTAATTTAATATATAAACAAAGAATGTTTATTTCTTTTCCAAGATAATGCAATTCTCCTAGCACCTTTTAAAATCTTTTCTTCGTTACAAAATAATAAAGGTTAGCTTTGTTAATAGCTGTGTTTTAAATTTTTCATTTTATTTCTCGGTCTGAGCTCGTTTCCTTACGAGGGTAAATAACGGATGGCGCCTAATTCATTTTAATTTTAAAGATAATGTGTACAGATTATATATGAATTTTGAAAGAACTACACCCAAATCTCTTCCCGACACGTGTGAATGTTTATGTAAATATTACTATACAGTGTGCTCTTAGAAAGTTGTACCTTTGGAATCTTATTGATAAATCACTATATTCTCTTTTTGGTAAATAGTTTACCTACATTACAATATTAACCTTTTCAGTCATGTTGAGTAAAATTGTACCCATTAATTTAACTGCATATTTAATTCTACGGGAGTCTTTAACTTAAAACAGTTAAAAGAAGTTTGTATTCTATAAGTACTATACTTCTGCGTTTTGTACTCAGGTAGCCCATGGATCTTTTTATTCTAAAAGAAAATTATTGTCAAAAGCAATATAGCGGCAATTGTATTGTTCGTAAGAAATAAGTGTATTTGTCTCTTCAGATATCAGTTTGAATAAAAGTCAATCGCCGAAATTGGAAAAGTCAAGGACACAAAATTATGATTGGCAGGGATAATCAAACCCATGAACTAAAGAGAAGAATCGGTCTTAGTTCGGCAGCATGGAAAACTGAGAGAAACTTTAAAAAATAAGCTACCCATATGCCTGAAGAGATAAGTATTTGTTCAATGCGTCCTCCCAGTGTTGACATACTGAACAGAAATACTTACTGCAACAAAAGCATCGGCTAATAAACTGACACATATAAGAATGGGGCGATCCATGTTAGGAAGAACTGTGCGAGACAAAATAAAAAACGAAGAGGTTAGAAGCAGAACGAAGATGATTGACGACATTCGCGATGGATAAAGAGGTTGTTGGAATTTAGACCAAGGGAAAACAAGAGAAGCGTCGGTCGACCACCTATACGATGGGCTGACGATTTAAGAAGACAAAATAAAAACTGGATGAGAATGGCGCAAGACAGACGAGATTGGAAACACGAGGGGAAGCCTATGTTCAGCAGTGGACTTTTGTGGCTATATGAAGATGATGATAATATTTAAATTAGTGTTAATTCTTACTAATTGTGAATATATTTTATGGAAGTTTTACTTTTTTAAATAAAGAATTGTCTCTCAAATTCGATGGGCACAATTTTACCCAAAATGACTAGGTGTTTTTTTTATTTTCACAGTAAAATGCCTCCAAAAGTATTTAATCGAGAAGGAAATGCCAGAAGAGCTAGAAAAACTGTCCGACATAGAAGGATATGTTAGTGATGACAGTGACTGCGAAGAAGAAATACCAGTTAGACAGAAATTGGACAGATGATAGATGTCTAAGAAAATCAAAACGAAGACAAGGATGAGGAAGAGGATAATGAGGAAGAAAGGAAGGATAATGATGAACAGGGCGAAAACGATGATAACTTCATTACTCTCAAAAAATATGTAAAATGGTTACAGAATATTTAATATGAAACACGACAATTACCTAACAAAATAACCCGATTTTCTAATGAAAACTGTTCTGAGGAATATCCAGTTACATATTTTCTAAGGTATTTCTCCGAAAGTTGTTTATTTGAAAATTTTGTTAAATACACTGTGTACCATGTAACATGCAATAAATAAAACCGTTTTTTGGCCTTAGTATTCTACGGAAAGAATAACAAATCACTACCGTATTTTATTAATTGACATCCCTTAAACTGGGTAACCTCCCATAACGATCTCTGAGTGATAATTAATAGTAACTTAAATTGGTCTAATCACATAGTATCATAATTTTAGCGTTTCTTCGGAAATAAGACTTTAACTACTATAACTACTTTATGTAGTTTTTCTGTTTTAATCAAAATAAGAACTCTTTAATATAATATCACGAAATAAATAATTGAAATATATAGTTACTACAATACGCCTTAATATTATTTTCTATTCTGAATTTATCCCAGCGGTACTTTTCAGTACCATATTGTTTTAGTTACAACACAACGTCAATTATGAAAATTAAATTGTTTAAAATTTATTATGAAATGTTGATAGGATCTTGTATTTACAAAAAAGTATTAACTCTATGATATCAATATCTGGTACTACTAAGTACCTCTTTTTATCTATAATAAGACTCATTCCGATTTTTCAGATAGAGAGTTCGGTACAGTTAATTAGTCAATGAAGGTTTTCTGTACTAAAACCATCTAGAACAGTGTCGTCAGTATATTGAAAATTATTCATAAATAATTAAGTGCTTAGTGCTGTTATAAGTTTTTTTAAAAGTTTTAGTTGCTACAGCTCATACATCTTGTTACACCCTATAAACTTATATTTCAAATTGACATATCTGTTTTCCTCCTGTCATTGCTTTAATTATATACTTATATAAACCCCTAATAAAAATTTAACTTTTTGATTCCTCCGTCATTTGCCAAACCTCAAACAATCTACGTAAATCAGTCAAACCCCTCAATTTGACACACAGACTCATTGATACATCCAAATCGATAACTTCCTCCCCCCGAACCCCAAACGCTCCATTTGTGCGTCATTCATCTTTTTCACCACCTGTTCAGACAGACTGTAAACATCCCGATGTGTTTACATTTTTTTTCCTGTGGACGTTGCTGTATGATTTTCGATGTTTATCGAACATTTATCAAATGCTGTGACGTCACACGGTGAGCACGTGAAAAGTCACGTGTTTCGAAATGTGGAGATGGAGATTCAAGTGAGAAACTATTATTTTGGAACTGGTTCAGTATATATACCTATATATTTTGCATGTGTATACATTTCACAGCGTTATAATTGTTGGATGGAAAATTTTACTAAAAACAATATTTAGAAATTGATAATATCAAAGTGTTAATTTGTTTAAACGATAAATGTAGTACCTGTATAAATATAAATATTATAAGATACTGAAACTGTTTTCTTGTGGTATGTTTAAGTTAAATATTTATATGGGATTAAGTCACAATTGATTGTAATGAAAATTACATTTTTAAGTAAAATTTGAGGTTTCGATTTCCACTTCGGAAATCGTTTTCAAAAGGATTAATTAAGAATTGTGTGAAAAGAGTATAACCGAAAAAGTAGTTGAGCGGGTTATGTCTTTTCAAAATTGCTTGGTCACGGTGTTGTAGGTAACAGCCATGCTTTTGGATGAAAAAATCTGAGGGTGGATTTTGTGTCGTCGGGTCATCAAATTCAGATTATTTTGTGTATTTCTGCATTATTTGAATATGCATTATGCATTTGTGTATGTGTGTTCGTGCATTGTGTTTGTGTATAATGTGTTGAATATGCATTATGTATGATTGTAAACGATATGTGTGTCTGACTCTTTAATTCGCCATTGTTGGTATTCCTGTGGTTGACTTCTTATTTAGTATTGGGGAACATAGCCTGCTGTATTCTACTGATGGGTTTGCTACATATTTGTCTTGGTTAAGTAGGATGAGAGTTGCTTCTTTGATTTTTCTCTTTTTCATGTATGTTTCTTTCATAATTATGTTTCCATTGTAATCCGTGCCCATTATCCCAGGCATGTGTGCATATCTGTGGTTTGTCGAAGTCTTCGTTTTTGATATATGTTTTATGCCCCTTATCCTGACACTTAAGGGTCTTGTGGTTTCTCCGATGGCTACATTCACAGGGTATTTTATAGATGAAGTTCTTTGGTCTATTTTGTGTGTTGTTAGGTTTGATTTTGGACAGGATAGATCGGAGTGTATAGTTTATTTTGAATGCTGCTGTGATATTTTACTTATTTCAAATCCTTTTTAAATTTTCTGATAAGCCCTTTACAGATTTTACTGCTGTCATCATTGAATCCCTTTTTGTGAGTGTTTCAAGATTGCTCGGTGTTTTGGTCTTATTTTTTTGTTACTTTCTTCTTCTTGTTGTATGCTTTGTTTATAAATGACCCTGGATAGTAATTTTTTATTAAAACCTTCGTGATTTGAGTGGTAATTTAAATATCTGTTGGTATTGGTTGGTTTTCTGTCAACTCTGGTTGCATATTGTGTATCCTCTTTTGTGATTAAGACATCCAGAAAAAAAGTGAATTTTTGTTCTCTTTTGTTATGGGAAGTTTGACTGGTTTTTTCTTGTTGGTGTCCGTCTTTGTTGGTAATGTTGATAAATATTAGCTCTTACAGAGTGCAGTATCTATATCATAGGTACAAAACTCTTCTACGGAACATGTATAATAGAGCAAAAGTTGCAGTCACAATGTACTATCGTGCAACACATTTCTCTTGGAGAAGGATATTGGAGTTTGCAGACGACATAGTCCCTATTGGAGATAGAACATGTCTGCCAATTTCTGCTGTTATACATCGTATAATTTTTTTACCTTTGGGACGTAGACACTAATAACTTTAATCTTTCTGGTGCTGATAAATTTTAATATTATTCACTGTTACCCTGAATAGCATGCTTGTATCAATACCATACCAAAGTTCTTCAACCTTTAAGTCTTTCTTCATCCTGGACTGTGTCTGCCTGCTATTTTCCCCTAATATATATTTGTGGCTTCTTATTACATGTCCAAAGTAACCATATTATGTAGAAACCAATGATGACAGAAAATTACAGTAAAGCTTGTTTACGTAAAGAACAAAATATATAAGTTCCTGACGAAAATAGTCTTAAAATTAGTGTCGCAAAACAGATCATCTAAAATATTCATTTGAAGATAGAGTTGTTCCTCCAAATATGATGATTCGTTTGGATCGTGATGATGTTTTGAAAAGTAATAGTTGTAGGTATAATAGATATTAAAGAGCAAGAAGGAAATAAATATGGATGAAATAAATACAAATAAGTCGTTTGTTGTGTGGCAGAAAAATGTTCAGGAGACTTAAAGATCAATTGGCGAAACTGAATTATTGGCAGTTAAAAAGAATAACAAATGCAAATTGTATATTTGGAAACGAAAATTATAGTGGCCAATATAATATCCAACGTTTAGTAATAGGCATGGTATGGAAATAACAAAACCGTTTCAAAATCCGTTAGGAAAGACATAACAAACTTTAACACTAACCAAAAATAAATACCATAGATCAAAACAAAAGCATAAAAGTTGTATGACAGGAACGAGAAATATTTGTTAAAAACTAAACGAGGGCATGCCCTATATGAACAACAAGAGATCTTAAAAATCATCGAAGAGTACATTAGTACATTATATAGATTAGAGGAACTTCCGAATATAACCAAAGGGGAAAATGAATCAGCGGTAGAAGCTATGAGGCACAACAAAACACCTGGAAAAGATGGCATTATACATAAGTGAAATGATAAAACTAGGAGGCGAAAGCGTGATAAAAGTCTTAATAACTCTTTGTAATGCCTGATCCTTTAAAGGAATGTTCACCAGAAACATAGAAATGCTGTGATGATAATACTGCATAAAAAAGGAGATTTATCTTATTTATATATGTTCTTTATGGGAATAATTAGTTAGACTGGGACCTAAGCCAAATGTTCACCAATCACTAGAGAAAGTCGGATTTAGGAGTGACCACGAATGACCACCTACAAGTGATAAAATCGTTGATAGAGAAAGTTATAGAATAAAATAAAACGTTTATATGAATATCTGTAGACTTTGAATATGCATTTGTCTCTGTCCAGCTTAGCTCCATGTTAGGAGCTCTTACAGAGTGTAATACTTATGATAGGTACAGAACTCTTCTTCGGAACATATATAATAGAAGAACATTGCGCAACACATTTCTCTTGGAGAAATGTATTAGGCAAGGAAACACCATCTCTCCTAAACTATTCGCCACTTTATTACAGAGTACTTCTTCTTCCTTTGCCCTATCCGTTTCGGACGTTGGCTATTAACAAGGCTATTTTGACTTGGTTTACGGCACCTATGAACAGTTCGGTCGATGTTAGTCCGAACCATTGTCGCAGGTTATGCATCCATGAGTGTCGTCTTCTTCCTGGTCCCCTCCTACTGTCGATTCTTCCTTGGACTATTAACTGTAGCAGCCGGTACTTAGTATGCCTCATGACATGTCCGAAGTACTCAAGCTTCCGTTTCTTTACGGTGAAGATTATTTCTTTGCTTTTGCCTATTCTCTGCATTACTTCCACGTTAGTGATGTTTTCTGTCCAGGATATCCGAAGAATACGGCGATTTATCCACAGCTCAAAGGATTCTAGTTTCTTCAGAGTGGCTTCCGTTGTGGTCCATGCCTCTGCTCCATAACAACAAGACCGGGAAGACATAACACTTGACCAGTCTTAATTTTAGTTCCATTGAGATTTTGCTTGTGAACCACTTTTTCATATTGTTGAACGCGTTTCGCGCTTTTTCAATTCGTGATCTTATTTCTGTTGACTGGTCCCATTTTGTGTTGACTGTGGTTCCAAGGTATGTGTATGTCTCCACTTGTTCTATTTTTCGGTTGTTTAATGTCAATTGCATCGGAGGTTGTTGTGTTCTGCTGATAAGCATGCATTTAGTTATGGTTGTATTGAGTTCTAAACCATATTCTTGACTTGCTGTGTGTATGCTTTGCATGAGTCTTTGAAGCTCGTTGCAGTCATTTGCGATAATATCTGTGTCGTCAGCATATCTAATATTATTGATTACCTCTCCGTTTACTTTGATACCCTCCGAAACTTCTCCCAGTACTTCTCTGAAGATTTGTTCAGAGTATATATTGAACAGGAGCGGCGAGAGGACGCATCCCTGTAGTACATCCCGGCTACAAAGGTCGATGGAAGCCATTCCTCCGGAATCTCCCCTTTGTCGTAAAAGGTGTTAAAAAGGCCTGTCAGAAAATCGAGGAAGTGGTCATCCGTTTCGCATAGGAGTTTTATGATCTTAGTACAGAGTACTATGAGAAACAATAGTCGGGAAAACATAGGAGTGAACATAAATGGGGAGTTTCTGAACAAATTGAAGTTTCCAGACGACATAATCCCTATTGAAGACCAGATAGATCATATCTGCCAACTTCTGCTGTTGTACACGAGGCTGTTGGCATTAAAATTAACTTTTCCAAAACACAATCATGACCAATGTTGTACTGACCAACAACATTTTAACTAATGACAAGCAAATTGAACAAGTTTATCTGTAGTATCTGGGCCACGAGGTAAAATTCAGAAGAGACCATTAAACAACAGAGTTAAATGGGAAAATAGAACTAACATGGGCAGCTTACAAAAAACTAAAGGAATTTTTTAGATCAGATATTCCCATGTACTTAAAAAATAAAGTCTTTGATCAGTGTGTACTAACATGAAGCATAAACATTGACTATTACCAAAAAGATAATCAATAAAATACAAGTGGCACAGAAAGCAATGGAGAGCTCAGTGTTGACTATATATCCTTCAGAGACAGAGTTTCAAATCAAATAGTTATGATAGAAACCGCCGTTATGGACGCATTTAAAGAATTACAAAGCTGATATGAAAATGGACAGGCCATATTGCCAGAGTTACAGATGGAAGATGGACCAAGCGAATTTTAGAATAGAGACCTGGACCCGATAATCGAGGACGTCCTCCAAGATAGTCGGACGACATCAAGCACATCCAGCACACCTGGATTCAGAGTGCTCAAGATCGTATGCAATGGAGTTATTTACGGGAGGCCTATGTTTAGTGGTGGGCTCAAAGCAGCTAATGATGACGAATGAAAACATCAATAAATAAACATACTTTTAAATGGACTTTTTAATATATCCAAAAAATGATCGACAATAAAGCGTTAACAGATCTGTTAAATTGCAATGTAATATATAATTTTCACCGTTATAAAATTGTAGTTGTATTATGACTTTCTTCTCATGAAAACTCTCTGAAAATTATTCCTGTCTCCCCTTATTTATTAGGAACTGAAAATAAATACTTAGCAGTATGGGAAAATTCATCGATTTGCATATTCATCTTCTACGAAATATTTCTTAACAATTAGCGGTCTTAGCAACCTTAACAATGCTTAGCGATCTTTACCTGATTTTTTCCTTTCTTACACATTTTCATTTTCAATTAAACTTTTTTTTATTTATTGTTAAGTAAAGCTATTAATTGACAATCCTTTACAATTTTGTTTGGTATAATTGTGTTATAAAAATGGCTGTCGATCTAGAAACTGAAACATCAAGTAAAGCATTTATTTTATTATTTGTTGTTTATTTCCAAAATTATATATATTATTACAGATACGTATTAGTACATTACGATTTTTATATTGCATTCGTTATATGTTATATTATGTTGTTATATCCATGTAATTTATTAATAACGCAGATAAAGGTATAACGAAGACTAATCAGTAGATAATACTATATGATAAAGTGACGCTGTAAAAATGTATGCAAAAAATTAGATCCTATAGAACGAAAAAATGTAACAAATCGAACTGGACGAACAGCCTATTTTATAATATTGAAATGTCCCGGCCACATCATTTATATCAAAAAATCGAAGCTAGGGTCTGCATATCAAGAAAGTAGAGAAGAGCAAACAATTGCAGACAAGGGTGACAAACCAATAAGGTAGACGCCAGAAAGATAACAAAACAACCTAATATTAGCATCCCAATATGAATATTATCCAGTAACCACAGATAACTGATATAGTGTAGTAGGAATTTTGGGACATTTGTCTACAAATGTACATTGAATAATCTTTACTGAACCGTAAGAGTATGACACGCAGCACTGGAAAATTTAATAACTGATGTTTATTTTTAGAACAGCCTTAAAAATATAATAATAATAAATAAAGGGTTTGGCCACCAAAAAAATCAAGAAATACTAACAAAAAAATGACAGTCATCCAAAAAAAAAAATAGCAAAACCCCAAATCCTGGGCACGAAGGGCCCACATCCTCGGACACCGAGTCACCGAACTGGGCGCAGCCCATAGCGGAGACCCAAGCAAGCATTTTCCGATGACGTGGAGCATTAGAGCGCGGTGGAGGAATTCCTGATAAGACGAATCAATACACCTCACTTCAATGAATTCTAACACCCGAATGTCATTCTAAGGAGTGTGCAAGTCTCTCAGACTGGGTTAATCAAATTGCTTGCTTGCTCTCATAGTAGGCTCGCCAGGCTCACAACAAATTAAGCACTGCAGTCGCTAAATGATTCTTCTATTTTAAGTGAGTCAAAGGTCGTTATACGTTTTTGTCTCTCAAGTAAAAATGTATAACGTATAATATTTCATTTATTTGTCTTGTGGATGGAGTTTTTAGATATAGGTATTCTTAAAGAGCAGAAGAATATCTAGGATAAAAAAATACATTAAAATTTTTAGGAAATACGTAGAATTGAAAGTTTATAACTAAGCAAATTGTACATGAGATAGAAAGAGAACAAAAATGGGAAAAAGCTATACGAAAAAATATGTTTTTAAACAGAAAAGCTTGGACAATATGAATAGACGAATAGTTACGGTCTGTAATTGAAAAAATGGAAATAAATACTGTAAATCTTCAATAATCCAGTCCTCAGAGACAAAAATGCCACTTAACCTCTAAAAATCATACGAACAAGCTGAATTTTGCTAAGAATGTCAATTTTGGGACTCCAAAAAATGCAAAAAAGTTTGGCACTCGTTCCCCCCTCGTAGGGAGGAAAACGGAAAACAGATTTACCAAGAAACTGTCCGTTGTATAAAAAAATGTTTAAATGTTTTGTCAAACAAAAGATGTAGCTGAGATCATGTTAAACAACAATTTTTATCAGCACTTTGGTAAAGAATGAACGGTTCTCTTAGAAACAACGCTTGAAGCGACCGGCAATTTTGATGTCAGTTATGCGCGCGAAATCAATTTTAAATAAAATTTGTATCAACTCGACGGTAAAAATTCGATATCTTTTAATCGGAGTCACCTATCGACAAAAATCAGTATGCCTTTTAAAGGCTAAAGAGGGGGAGTTTTTAGAAAGAAGCCGGGGTTAGGAGAGCCAAGTTTTTTGCATCTTTTTTAGTGTCCCAAAATTGACATTCTCAGTAAAATTCAGCTTTTTCTTCACGTTTATGAAGATCAAATATCTAAAGACTGGACTATATGTCGTTCCATGTCTTAATTAACCCTTCCCAAGTATCTTATTATGTCAATTCAATGGTGATAAATCTAGTGATCTCGTGAGCCAAGACAAAACTTAAAAAAGTCCATGGTTACTCTCGCAATGTGTGGCCTAAACCTTATCCTGTTAAAAAAATAAATGTTGGAGCGTCTGAAGGTAGGATATGAAATAAGGACCTAGAATTTCTTCTATGCATCTGCAACACTGCGGTGAACATGTAGTTTAACAAAAATATTGTGGATTTCGTCTTTTACCACGTCGACTTCTGACCCTGGCTCGGGCAACATGCATCTTTAGGCAGAATCGAAATTTATCACTAAAGACAACCCCATTACATTCCTGGTTACAAGCGAATCATTCTCTGCACCATTTAAGATGATTACGTCGATGTTCAGAGGTAATAGGTGGTACCCAGTGTGGCCAAATTCAACCACATCTGCGAAATCAACGATAAATTGTTCGCATACCAATTGGTCTTCCTTGTTTTGCAAACCATTGATTCTTCTTGATCGGCCATCTTGACGGCATGTATAACAACATCTTAACACAGTATCTAAACTTCTGTGAAACCTATTTGCAGTTTCCCGAGAAGAAGTCCGAATTTTTTTAGGCCGACTATCCAACCTCTAGCAAAATTACTCAGTTGATGTAAAATTTGTTCTTCTTCGTATTCTAGGCATTATAAACGACTTTAAGAAAACCAAAAATGTTAAAACATTTGAATAAAAGTTAAAATGTTTGTGGTTGGCAAATGTAGAAAACAAAATGAATAAAAACGAAAACCCAAACTGATATGCTAATATGGCTAACATTCTAATCACTGAATGTTTTTGTCAAGATAAAATAATTTATAAGGGTGTTCGGATTTCTGAGGTTGATGTTCAACTAAGCTTATAAAATACGGATCAAAAAAGTTACACCGGATGATACAATGGATATTTCAGAAAGCCATAAATGGAGAACAGCTCCCAAAGGAATGGACGGAGGCATATATAACATCTATATTTAAGAAAGGAGATAGAAAACGATGCGAAAACTACAGAGGAATAAGCGTAATATCATCAATAGGAAGATAGAGCAAGAAAATACTGCAAGAAAAGATAGAGCAAGCGATAAAAGGCAAAATCGGTGAGGATCAGGCAGGCTTCACGGCAGGAAGATCATGCATAGACCACATATACACACTGGAACAACTGTTGGAAAAGAAAAAAGCACAAAAGAGAGATATACACTTGGCATTTGTGGACATGAGAAAGGCGTATGAATCTGTACCAAGGTCAGAACTATGGGAGGCAATGTACAAATTAGAAATACAGACGGAACTCATAAAAGCTACAAAAGCTCTGTATAAAGAAAATAAAGTGTCCATTAAAATGGGAACAAGAATTATAGGAGACTTCACCACAACAAAAGGGCTCCTGCAGGGTTGTTCCACATCTCCAACCCTATTCAAAATATACTTAGTGAAAGCCTTGACTACATGGAAAAGAAAATGCGAAGGCATGGGAGTACCGGTACGGAACGAATACCTATATACGTTAAGCTTTGCAGACGATCAAGTAGTGATTGCACAATACCAAGACGACCTCAGCTACATGATGAAGAAACTACAAGAAGAATATACCAAGGCTGGCCTAGATATTAACCTCGCGAAAACAGAGTACCTATCTACAAGTGAAGAAGACATAGAAGATCTATAGATTGTTGACAACGTAACAATCAAAGGAAAGGATAAATTCAAATACCTGGGGTTTATAATCACGAAAAAGGCAACAACACAGGAAGAAATTACACAAAGATTAGGACAAACAAGAACGGCAATCCGACAACTTAACTCAGTATGGTGGGATAGACACCTAAATATAAAGACAAAAACACAGATTTATAAAATATTAGTGCGAAGTATTATGACATATGGGGCTGAAAATTGAATCATAAACTAGAAAAACAGCAGTAAGATGAATGGATAGGAGTAACAAGAATGGATAGGAGAAGTAATGACGAAATAAAGCAAAGAACATCAATAGAAACAGACATACTAACATATATAGAACAAAAAAGACTAAAGTGGTATGGACATGTAAGAAGAACTAGCGACAGCAGATGGATAAAGAGAATAACCGAATGGAGCCCCAAAGGAGGGAGGAAAAGAGTTTCCATTCGTTAGACTTATGCATTCATATGTCAGTAAAATCACGGTAAAGGTTCGAGGTCATCTCTAAGCCTCATTCACTCCTACAGCAGGAGTACCACAAGCTTCCGTGTTGGCACCAATACTATACACAATATACAACAGCGACTTCCCTAATCCACGCAACACATGCACACTTACTTTACTTTACGCAGATGACACTACTCTTGTAACAACATCTCGAGATGCAGATGCCTCTGCAGGTTTGCTCAAAATCACCTTGACCAGGTCGATAAATGGTGCGAGACATGAAAAGTAACACCTAACCTAAGTAAAACACAAATGATTCTCTTTAGACATCCTAATCTCAGCAATTACATCATTCACCGTAGCTGAATCGACCTTAGACTATGGGGGATTGGCTTCAGCTTCGTAACGAGATCGAATACCTGGGTGTAGAATTCACACAGACACTACACTGGAGGGCTGATCTGGTTAAAACCCTTAACAGGGTAAGAAGAAGAGATGGTCTAAATATACTCGATGTGAAAGATTTGGATGGACACATTCACGTACCCTCATACATACATACATACATACAAAACATGCATCAGGCCGGTGATTGAATATAGAGCTAATATATATGCCATGTTCAGTCGCGACCTTACACAAGAACTGCTAGGAATGGAAAAAGAAATCCAGCGTAAAGTAAACTACAAACGCCCCGACTATATACGCCCGTATACATCAACTATCGAACATCCAGCCCATTAATGAAAGGCTCTTGTCTTTGAGCAGGAGTAATACGATCAAAGCCATCCGAGGCCAAAACTTCAGAGGTCAAAACATCATCAAAACTACCTGCGCTTTCTTTGGCAATGTATTCATCAGACGTCCTAAAAGAAAACTCCTCTTCCTCTCCACTTAATTGCTGACCTTAGCCAGCAACGCACTCCCTGAAGAATACATGGACATCCTGGAGGCAACTCCACTTTATTACAGAAAATAGTAAATAGCTCACTTCGAGGTTTGCTTCGGACAGGAAGCGATCGGTTTTCTGTGGTTTCCTGATCCTATTGCACGATTTACATTTTTATATTTCAATTTAAGTAAATTCATTCATTCATATCACTAATTAATAAATTTACTAACATTTTCTGAAAAGGACCGTTTTTGCTTTCACCTCCGACCACCCTGGACATACACCTCCTCCGCAGGAACAACATCCACTGGCACAAACCACCAGTGAGACATAACACAGCGATCCAGAGTCGATACCCAACAAAACAAACTACGTCCTGAAGAGGTGAAGACACCTAAAATAGGATAATAGAAACATACCAAAGAAAGATAAACCAAACAGAGACAGAACTGTCCAACTAAAGATTGGACAAAAGTGACAAAATGATAAAAGTGACCAAAGGACTTCGCCAAGGCTGCTGCATTGCACCTACACTCTTTAAGATTTATTTGGAGGGGGTTTTGGATATTTGGAAAAGAAAATGTGAACGTATGGGTGTTAAAATTGGAGACCATACACTGTACAGCTTGCATTTTGCTGATGACCAAGTAATACTTGCAGAAGATCAAGATGATATCCACTACATGTTACGAAAAATAGATGAAGAATATACTAAGTGGGGCTTATCAATTAATCCATCAAAAACAGAGTACGTAGTAGTGGGAGGTGAAGGAAAGCACTTAGAACTAGGAAGCAAACAAATTCAAAATACTGATAGCTATAAATATCTCGGTGTAAACATTACAAACAATGGTCGGAATATAAAAGAAATAGCTACTAGAATTGGTCAAGGAAATTCAGCAATACGTCAACTAAATAGTATACTTTGGAATAACCACATCACCCGAAACACAAAAATTAGGATATACAAAAGTATCATAGAAAGCATTGCTACATATGGTTCAGAGCTTTGGGTAATAAATAAAAATGACGCATCCAAAATAAAAGCAATGGAAATGAATTATTGGAGAAGATGTTGCCAACTCACTAGAAGAGATAGAGTAAGGAATACTGAAATCAGAGAGCGTATGGGCATAGACATTGACGTCCTGGAAACTATAGAATGCAAAAGGCTGAAATGGTATGGCCATGTAGAAAGGATGAATGATCAACGATGGCCAAAGAGAATGTTACAGTGGATCCCCACCAACCGCAGGAAAAAGGGAAGACCAAGAACAGAACATACAGAACTACACAACAATGAATAAATTAATAAAAAATGCGTACAATTATATCTTTCACCCATAGTATTAAAATAATTTATTGGTTTTATAAAACTAAAACTGTTTGTCTATTGTTCCTATTACCTGATCTGGTATTTATAAATTGATGAGTGTTTCAGGAACATTTTAGTACGTTATGTGAATAATGTCCTTTGTTAGAATAATAGCTTGCTTAGGCATAACTAGAAACTGACTGTGATAGTTTGTAGATATTTAGGCTTCCCTAAATCCTAGACTTGTATACCGTCACCATTATCACTCACAGGATTGTTTATTGATAATCATGTTATGTCAACCTACTAATTGTAAGAGCTTGTATATTCATTTTAAGACTATATCCCTGCATATAAACACTAATATTTATTGTGTTCACCGTTACTTTGCATATTTCGCAACCAACGAGTCTAAATTAATAAACAGTCTCAAGGTCACTTAATTATATATTCCCGCCAAATCTACGGTTCCTTAGAAAACGCGGCTTCCCACCTCTATCTTTCTAACGAAAGAGGCAGACGTGAAGGCGGTGTTCTACTAACCGTCACTCGCTGAGCGGCAGGTAGGCGTAGTCATTCAGCCAATCACGAGCTTCGCCATATTGCTGTACGGGCGTGTCTACAGCAATCTAACCCTTTGGCTGCCGGTAAACACGGTGCGTCGGATAACATGCATAGGTGACACGATTTAACAGGTATGCACGTGGTCTGTAGAGGTGTGAGCTGTATGACTTATAGTAGGTGTGACGAAGAGATATAAGCAGGGCAAGGTTGGGTTCTAATATTGATATGGGCCATAGGTGGGTCTGCAATTTAGCAAGGAGGGGGGTTATCTGAAAATTGGTAAGTCTCAAACTTCAACTACACCCTACTTACGTCAGAAGCGGTTTTAATTATGGCTATCGTCTAGTACACTCAGATAAGACTTGTATACATATTTGTTTTTTGTATGTATAAAAATTCTATTCAGATTTATTTCGTTTTATCTTCTTGGATACATATATACAGAAGGTATAGTGATATGATAAATATAATTATTATTTACAGGCAGGAAATAATGAAGGTGCAATAACTGATATAAATATCTGTGAGTATAGTCACAAATAAAGATGAGCAAATATGCAAAAAAATTAAGGAAATATGTGCAAGTATTTTTATCAAAATAAAACAATTAAATTTAATAGTAATAATGGGTACTATATTAAAAACAGAGGTGTTTAAAAGTAAACAAATTATTAATTTTACGAGTGTATCACTGATGTTAGTAACTTATGATATCACTGCTATTGAAAAAAACAATAATTAAATGTTTTACAAAATTATCTATCAAAAACTTATGTCTTCGATCTGAGTACATCTACTGATAACCAGAAAAGCTACGTTGTTGTGATTGAAGCATATGTTTAGTGATCGAGTATCAATATTAAAATTTCCCACAAAGTCACCTGAAAGAATTTTAGCAATATTTGCTAAAAAGAGATATCTTTCATTTTTCTGTAATACTTTTTCAAATATTTCTTTTATTTTTCCCCTGACAGTGCTATTAAGATTATTATTATAGATATTATTGTAGATATTTCCAATCTATTAATTAAACTCACAGATTATAATAAAGACAACCTATTAGATTCCATCTTTAAAATAACATCCAATATACAAGCATATTGCTTTGAATAAATGATAGTTGTTGGGGTATTAGTAGTATATTTTGCATTAACTTTTTTGCATTAACAAGAGCTCGATAATTTTTATCGGTCAACTCAGTAAATAACTGTTTTAGATCAGCAAAATAAGTACAAAATAAAAAATGCTGCTTCCAAACAGGTATCCTATCTTGATATTACTGGCTGGGACGTGTACGAACTCATCACTTTCCAGCCCACCATAAAATTATTAGACTCTCCGAGATATAGTAAACTGATCACTGCCATCTTTTTTAGATAAACTCATCAGCGCAGATAGGTAAACTCATCACCGCAGATAGGTAAACTCATCACCGCAAATAGGTAAACTTATCACCAGCATTTTTGCCCCAAGGCGCTGGTTTCTAATGCGGAAGATTGCCTGTTACCTGTTACATTTCTCGTTTATGTGGTAATTTATTAAATTCAGAAATTATTTTAAGCAAATTGCTTTAAAATAGATATTAATATCGGGTTTCTTACGGTGTGGCCTACTAGACGTATCTGCCAATCTAAACGGTTTTCAGATTTGAAAATTCAGTAACATAGGTTTTAGATAGTGAACTTTATAATAAAAATATTCATTAAAAACAGTTGGAAAAATGGGAATGAAAGGATTTGTATGAATTTGTAGTGAAATGTGGCTAGAATGGGATACCCAAAAAGTCAGAGGGAAAAGAGACTCATTACTTATATAGTTCTCTACCACATAATCTGCTATTTTCATAAATGAAGGCAGTTTAGGGATATCCGCATGAAATCGTTGACAAAACAATATCCGACTTGTTCTGGGTCCAAAAATGGCAAGCCAAATAAGTTTTGCAGCCACTTGCCATTGGAATCTCCCCTCTTGTAAGTAGTTATAAAACCAAGATTTTGGATTTTGCGAAACCAACTTTGATTCAAGTTAAATAAACACCCAATTCGCTTCTTGGGCAATGACCAAATGGCAATTACCGCCTTGTAAATCGAAATTTCAAAATCAGCCACAAATCTTGATTTAGGTACTTACAACGACTTTTTCTTTGGAGCAACGAATTAATTGAGTAAAGACCGTGACGTAGGTTTCTATGCGTTTGTCGAGAAGAACACAGAATATAAGAGAAACGTAATGCCCACTTAATAAGCCATGGATGTTATATAATTTCAAGAAAATTTTTGGAGCATATTGAAATCTACCATCCATGTAAAACCACCACCAACATCTACCATCCATAAAATTTTAATATGCCTCTGCTTTTGCCAAGTATCTCAAGAATGCCAAAAATAATAATATTTTGTTGGGAATCGTTATGCAACACAAAACATTTATCGCGGTCAGTATTTAGATTCATCTATCGGATTGCTTGAGGCGTCTCTCCATTGTCTTCGGTACAGGTGGCATAAAAGGCAAACGATCGTTGCTCATATTACTCCGAATACAAGAAGAGCAACCTTTGGTGAACGATTTCTGATGACCTCTCCGATAAGTCCTCTTGAGCTTTCATGTTGCAGGAGTTGTTGATGACTTGACGGCCTAGTTTTTGAAGGTCGCTTAAATGATTGTGTTCCAACTCGCAGTGCAGAATATTTTCTACAACTAAAATAATTATAGAAATATAAAGACGTTTCATTTTCAGACAAATGGACTTTATTCCATAAAATACAGTCTTCTTTAGTTTTAAAATTTTAATAAGTGCTTTGCATATATTTACGTTTCATGTGAAAAATTACTTTATTAAATTATGAAAAAGGATCCATTTGTGGTTAAGTCAAAAAAATATTTGGATCTTCAGCTGATATTGCAAAACTTATTATAAGACTACAATAACAATTCTACAGAGAAATTAGTTATTTATACTAAATGATTTTCCAATCCAATGGTTTGAATTTTTGTCATAAATATCTAGCAAGAGAAATGTAGAGTATTTCTTAACAAACTTTAAAGAACAATATTGACATACATTTGTGTTTAGATTTAAACTTCTCTAAGTATATACACGGTGTTTCACTCTACCACCGTTCAAGAAAAATGGAAATTATGTCAAGTAAGAAAAATAGCGAAGTTCTCTAGAATTAAGTGGTCTATCACCAAAAATTATCTTCGGGTATACAAGTGGTTATATGTGGCATGATTTAGTTTGTTTTTAATACACCATCTTCAATATTACAATTAAGAAAATTTAACTAAAAATCAAACTTAATTAATTAAATGGTGTCTGATGTAAAACTGTAATAATAAAAAAAAACCAAAAATCTTTTGTGTCACATCGATAGGTGAAAAGTCAATGTAATACTAGGAATACTTTTTGAGATATTCAATGTCTTAGAATGATCTACCTTAAATCTAAAATTGTGACAAGTGACCTTAGGAATTTAATCAGAAATCTAAAAATGCAATATTAGAAAGAGTAATCTACTTAAACAACAATGTAATATTATGCCTTGTCTACAAGAAACATCTTGTACCGTTGACTTAAAGAACTTAATTAAGCTGATTTTTTTCTTTTTGATCAGAATGATCCGCAACCAGTGCAAAACAACTAAAACAAACGGTATAAAATCTACTCACGAGTTGTATGACATTAAGCCTTACATCCTTTCGTCGAACATGTCCACAAAAGGCAATTTGATTTTAGAGTCTTTAGCAATTGAAATTTAAAATTGTTGATAACTATTATTTTTCATCCGCGTTGACTTAAAACGTAATCAATGAACAGTTCACTATTCATGTTAAAAGAACAAGGGGGGCAAATGAAGAGAATTTTTTTTTCGCATAGTTTTAGGTAGCTTTCAATAGAATTTTGTAGAATTCCCAAATAAAAACGAATGAATTGCATTTACATTAAATACATTTATTTTAGATTTATTCTGTCAAATTACCAAATCTTACCGGTTTGCAAAGGGTTGCATACATGCCACGGGGTGCAGGTAGGCCAGTGATAAGTTTACCAATCTCTCGGGGTCTATTTTAAAATCCCTAGTTTTATGGCGGTGATGAGTTTGTACTATGTACGAGGGTATTTATGTTAACTCTTGTTGAGTTAACATGGACCTACTGGCTGAGGGGAAAGATGGAGATTGGGGAATGTTATCTTGTAATACTGAATTTTTAAAGGTGGATAAAAACTTTTAATATATTAGATATAAGTTCATTAATAAGAGGAAAAGATTTTCTAATTTCTTCCGCAATTATTTTAACACCACGCGCCAAATATGTTATGTTGAACTTTTGAATAAAATAGGATAGATAGAATAAGAAGAGCTAAAATTTTTCACAGGGAATGAAATCTGGTAAAAAGAAGTTCGCTAATTTTTCTTGTACCAGTCTTGTAACTGCTAAAGTATTCGTTTTTTCTATTTGTTTGCAGGCAATTAAATGTTCTTTTAGGTAGTACTGTTGGTCAAGAATTTCAATCAATAAATTAGCTATAGGTATAACCTCCAGTGGAACCAATGGTTTCATCCATGCATTAATAAAAGTAATTATTTTTTACTATTATAGTCTATTATATAAGTATATTATAGTCTATTATAGTCACCATAGAATACAAAGAATTGATGTTATTCCTTCTTAAGGTTATCTGGCTTGGAATGTTGATTTTGCCATATTTCTAAAGAAAAAATTGAAAATTGTCATTTTATAACTTTGAAAATGGGATATTGGATGCTACCAATGCAAGACAACGATCTTCGTTAAACATTTCCTGTTCACTTGATTTTTTGAAGCGAAGCTTTAACAGGATATAATTCTTCTTTGAGTACCGTGCTCAAGTTTTAGGCGCTGGTAGCTTTCATGACGATTTGCCGATATCGTTCTCGATCTTGCGCGGTATGTAATAATTCATCTGCTGACAAGCCAGTCCATTGATGAAGGTTTCGGAGCCATGAGTATTTTTTCTCACCAATTCCTCTTTTTCCGTTGAGTATCAACCGCATTATCCTGTATCTGCTTCCTCTCATTATATGCCCCAGATATTCGAGTTTTCTCCTTTTTATCAACTTTATTAAGTCGCCTTCACCTTGACCTACTCTGTTCAAGACTTCTCTGTTTGAAATGTGTTGAACCCATGATATTCTGAGCATTCTACGATATAACCACATCTCGAAGGCTTCTAATTTGTTCATCATGTTAACCTTCATAATCCAGGTTTCACATCCATACAGTAATACAGGATACACATAACATTTTAGGTATTTAATTCTTAGCTGTAAGTTCAGCTGAGAATTGCTCAGAATAGATCTAAGTTTCATAAATGCTCCTCTTGTAATTTCTATACGAGTTTTAATATCTTCATCAGGATTTAGTGTCTCGTTTATCCAACATCCTAGGTATTTAAAATGGTTAACTTTTGTTATCGGTTCATTATTGACAATTAGTTGTATAGTTGTATAGAACTATACAGCTATACAACTAATTGTCAACAGGATATACAGCAGCGGTAAATTACCAGACAACTGGTTAGAATCAATATTTATAACTATTCCCAAGAAAAGGAATGCCATACAGTGTAGCGACTATCGACTTATCAGTTTAATAAGTTACAAGATCAACATATTTATGAAAGTATTGCACTGTCGCATTTATACACTGTCTGAGGGGATAACTGGTGATCGGCAGTTTGAGCAAAAATTATTCCTACAATCAGACTGCTTGTATTAAGGGGGATCAAGAGGTTTCAGCTAAATTTTCTATTAAGCGTGGTATCAGACAGGGATGTGTTATGTCACCGATGTTTTTTAATGCCTGCACTGAACCAGTTTTTAAAATAGCGTTATATTTCTTCTTTTTAGCGTTCTGTCGTCCATATTTGGACATAGGCCTCTCCCAACTCCTTCCATCGGTCTCTATCCTGAGCAACATATTTCCAATTTGTTCCGGATATTCTTTTAATGTTCAACCCATGTTGTTTAATAATTCAACCCATCTCATCTTTGGTCTTCCTCTTGGTCGTTTACTTTCGTAAGGTCTTCAATGTTGTATTGTAGTATTTCAACGTTGGTCTTTTTGTCTAGCAGTGTGGCCCGCGAAGCTCCATTTAAGTTTGGCAATTTTTGTTGCTATGTCCTCGACTTTTGTTTTGGATCTTACCCAGTCGTTCCTCTTTTTATCTGACAGTCGTATACCTAACATTGCTCTTTCCATTTTTCTTTCTGTTGTGGCTAGTTTATTTATGTTTGCCTTGGTTAGGGTCCAGGTTTGACATCCATATGTTATGATAGGAAGGATGCATTGGTTGAACACTTTACTCCTTAAGTATTGGGGTATTTTGCGGTTCTTAAGTATCCAACTAAGTTTTCCAAATCCTGCCCATGCTAGTCTTGCTCTTCTAGTAATTTCCGCACTTTGGTTCTCTTTGTCAAGTCTCAGGATTTGGCCTAGGTAGATATATTCCTGGATTTGTTCTATCTCACTGCCATTTATTATTATACGTCTGGGTTCATCTGTGTTTGTCATTATTTTTGTTTTTTTCATATTCATTTTTAGGCCGACGTATTGGGAGCTGGTTGCTAGTTCCCTCATCATAATTTGCAGTTCCTCGAATGTGCTCATTATAATCACTATGTAGTCAGCAAATCTGAGGTGGTTTAACTTGTTGCCATTAATGTTAATGAAATAGGTTGACCAATTTGTAGTTTTGAAGACGTCTTCTAGGGCTAGGTTGAAAAGCTTTGGCGATATTACGTCTCCTTGTCTCACTCCTCTCTTAATGGGGATGGGATTTTTTCATCTAGTTGCATTTTCATATATATTATGTATTAGTTCCTTATATCTCGAATCAATTCTAAAATTATTAATAGCTTGTTCTATGGCCCACATCTCGATACTATCAAACGCCTTTTCATAGTCGACGAAGGCAAGAAATACGGGTAGTTGGTATTCATTTGCCTTCTCTATCAATGTTCTCATTGTCAGCAGATGGTCTGATGTACTATATCCTTTGCGGAAGCCAGCCTGTTCAACACAGTGTGGGTCTTAGACATTTTAAGCCTCTGTTGTTTTCAATGACTCGCTCTATTAAGTTCTCGTTCCATTTTTGTATGTCGCGTTTTAGTTATTTTCTAATTGTTTCATTAAGTTCTCTGTATTCTTGAGTATAGCGTTTGTTTTGCACAAGTAGTTGTCTTTTACATAGCGTTATATAATCGTTGCGAATTTGTTAAAATCGGTGGTGAAATTATTAATAATATCAGATACGCAGATGACACCGCCATAATGACAGAGAGCCTAGAAGATCTTAAAACCCTGTTGAACGCTGTAAACAACGAATGCACTGAAAAGGGCTTAACAATCAACTCAAAGAAAACAAAATGGATGGCAGTCGGAAAAATTAATATCGAAGACTCAATACTAAAATTAGATAATAAAATCCTGGAACGGGTGAAACACTTTGGATATCTGAGTAGTTGGATTGACTGCAGGGTTGAAAATAACGAGAATATTTAAACCAGATTAGAACACTTGGACGAAAAAGTTTTATTGGATTAGATTAGATTAGATTAAGAGAGGTGACCTTTCAGCCTATTCCTCTGCGACCTTTTTAGATCTATTGTGGTCCTCTAGTCCTAAATAACAATCTCTAGCCTGACCCTTTTTATAAAGTCTAGTAGCTTCGAGACTGTACCTTCCATGTAGCTATTTGCCGGTGGATTTTCTTCTCCTAATGCAAAGAACCTCACATTTGCCAGACTGTCACACTGACATAAAATGTGCTCTGCTGTTTCTAAAAGCTTTATTAACTGACATCCTGAATTTTGTAGTAGAAGTCTGTTATTGATCACATGTCTAAGAGTATTGAAGTGCTACGTCTGGCCCGCTTTGTTGTGAAACCTGAAAAAAAAAAAATCTCAATAAATTAGAAGCGTTCGAGTTGTGGTGTTACCGTCGCATGCTCAGAATCGTGTGGACATTACACATATTTAACGAACGTGTGTTAGAGAACATGCACAATGAGTGAGAATTAATCAATATTATCAAAATGAGAAAGGTCCAATACTTCCGTCATTTAATGAGAGGACCTAAATATCGCTTACTCTGGTTGATTATTCAGGGCAAAATCGAAGGAAAACGCTGTATCGGAAGAAAATAACTGTCCTAGCTGCGTAACATTAGGCAATGGACAGGTCGAATGGTCGAGGAATTGTTTCATGCTTGTTTGAAAACAAGCACGCCACACAAAGAAGATATCTTTACCATACTGTGTGCTTTCTTGCTATCTATTTTGTTGTAGTTATTACTATTTCATTCATTTTTTAAATAAATCACTAATATCCCGTATCTATTAATAAAATTTCTCTATTCTTGAATTTTACCAATATTCGTATTATTTATAAGTTCCCTTCGAATTTTGTGGGCGTAACGGTCAAGAATTATTTACGCTCACCTGCAGGTGGTTTCTGAAAAGATGATGTTTAAATTGAGGGTATCCTTTTCGTTTTGAATTTATTAATTATGAAATGTTTCTATATTTCTTTAAATAGATCCAAAGCTACATCTGTATTTTATTTTAAATGTCTATTTTTAGTTTAAAATATAGACAATAAATACCGCAATTTCGTTTTTGATTAAATTGTTTGATACATCCCAAATAACAATCGAATATTTTTATATTTTTAAGTAGGTACTACTTTTTCAGTTCGTTGCACTTCAGGAGTGATATTTTTAAGTCGTTGGACAGATTCGAATGTAAATATAAAGGATCGAATCGTTTGTAATGCCCCTTTGTCCGCTTCTTCTCGATCGACGATGGTAAATACAATAAAACGTTGAAGTTGTGGAGTAAAAATTATGGTTTTATTGACAGCTACTAATAATTGCACTAAAGATGATGGTCAGGTAACTTTCTACAATAGACTGCGCTCGAATGAGCTCAAATCCCCAATTTATAATCTCACAAATAATGTATACCTCAACACAGAGATTATTGCTTCTATCATACTAACAAACTTTGAACTATGAGCTTACAATACAATTTAATCTAGGCCGTAATTTCAACACTTAGGAAGTTCAATTGGAAAATATATTATTCGGCAATGTATTACGTTGTCGGTAAATGAACTAATTATTAAAATATTACACGATATGTTTTCACAATGTTTCAATTATACATGGTGAAACTATAAAATATTAAGAAGTTAAGAATAATGTGAGATTACAAATTAAGGGATTAATTTGTGATTGAACATACTAACTACTAAATTAAATATAAGTAACAGAAATTTTTTTTAAATTTAATACCGATAAACAATAATTTACATTAAATATTATTAAAAAACTGTAATCCTATTAATCTTTTATTTAGGGACTGTAAATGGCCTATAGACATAACCAACGGAATGAGAGACGAGAGACTCATTACCCAACTATACCTAGCAATAATAATAGTAATGTCACCGACTCAAACAAATACTATATTTGTTCGAGATCCTTATCATACATTAATGGATTCTTTGTGATATCGGTGGTAGACGCATCTGAAAAAATAATTATAGTGTTTGAGTTTTAGCCGAATAGTTTTAAATAGGAAAAACTTGAGTTTTTGAATCTTAAGTTTTTGAATCATTACAACATATAAATCAAAATTAAATTAAATTTTTGATGACTAACATAAAACACGAGAGCTAGAAATTTTGATACTGGTACCAATGACCAAAACTTCGAAACGATCAAATACTTAATATATCTAGGGACTTCGGTTAACCCCAATAATAACACATCAAGAGAAATAAAAAAATCATCATAAGGCGTGAAAAGGATCATGATTGCAAATAAGTATTGACCATTGCCTATCAAAATATTTATTATACAAATCTAACAAACGACAGTCCCAAAAAACTTGTATAAGAGTGTATAGAACACCGACAGTCCCTGTCTTCACATATGGATCAGTGGCTTGGATCCTAACCAAAAACCGATAAATGTAACTGATAAATTTTACCCCCGGACTCGGACTAAAAGTGTTTGGAAAAAACACAAATTGTTTTTAGCATCAAAACTAGGTGAGTTACGCTCAAAATAAAGTTGGTCTCTTTTTTTTTGGTAAAAACATCGTGAAAAACACCCTCTAATTAACACCAAAAATGAAATTAATCGTTACCGCTTTATAATTTACTTTATTTATTTATTGTTTATAATTAGGATCTGTAAGTTTGACGGGTTCAAAGTGTTTATTTTTATAAAAATTTGGTTTTAAAGTAAAAAAAAATCTTTTGAAATTTTGAAAAAAATTCCTTTTTTTTTCAAAATAACTTAAAAAGTACCTATTAGTGATATGCAAATTCTTGAAAAGTAAAAAATATAGATATTGCTGTTCAGCAACTTCAGTTTTCTTTGTTTTTCTGAAAGACAAAAATTGGTTAAGCTATTGTTGTCCAAAGTTTAAAAACACTCGTGATCAGTGGGGTACACGTAAACTCATCACCGATTACCATAAATACCCTCGGACATAGTACAAACTCATCACCGCCATAAAAGTAGGGTTTTCAAAATAGACCCTAAGAGATTGGTAAACTGATCACTGGCCTACCTGCAGCCTGGATCAGGTATAGACCATTAAATCCCAGCAAACTGCTATTTTTTGGCAATTTCACAGAATAATCCAAATCCAGATGTCTTAAATGCAACTGCAATTTATTGGTTTTTATTTGCGAATTCCACAAAATTCTATTGATAGCTACCTAAAATCATGCCAAAAGAAAAATTTCTCTTTATTTGTCCTTGTTTCTTCAACATGGATAGTGAACTGCTAATTTATTACGTTCTGAGCCAACGCGGACAAAAAATGATGGTTATCAATAATTTCAAATTTCAATTGATTGCGAAAGACTTTAAAAAAATCGAATTGCCTTTTGTGGACTTGTGCGACGAAAGGGTGTAAGGCTAAATGTCATACAACTGGTGAGTAGAAATGTTATACCGTTTTTATTTAGTTGTTTCGCACTGGTTTTCGCGAATAATCCCGATCAAACAGAAAAAAATCAGTGTAATTAAGTTCTTTAAGTTAACTGTATAAGATGTTTCTTGTAGGCAAGGCATAATATTACTTTGTTGCTGTAGATTACCTTTTCTGATATTATATTTTGAGATTTCTAATTAAATTGTTACAGTCGCATTGTTATATGTATATATTTATATATATAAAGTCGGCACCATATGTGAAACCTTTTTATTTTTAGTTCTATGAATTTTGTTATATAAAATAATTATGTTACATAAAAAGTTTTGAATGATCTAAAACCTAGAATACAATGATCAGATATAAAATTTTTTTTAGTTGTATACGCGGTTTGTCAAAAAAAATAAATTGTGGATATTCTCAAGTCTTAATAAAATTCATGTTGTTTAACGAACCGCGTAACTGACTGAAGAATACTAATATCTGCTTCTGATGACTGAAATTGTAGATCATTCAGAACTAGAGAATAAATTTTTTTTCATAAAACTAAAAATAAAAAAATTTTCCACATGGTACCAACTTAATTGGACTCTTATATACATATACTGAAAAAGCGATAAACGCTTGTAGTCAACGCTGATCAGTTAGACTACAAACACAACTATATATTTGGGTGTGCAGCCGAAGATAGGACAAAGAAGTACTCTTTTTAAACTACCAAGCATTCGCAAATCTCTATTTGCATAATCAGGATGCTACAATAAACAAAATTAGTACAAATTAAAGAATAAAAATTATTTTGTATCTTACACTAATTGAGGTTAGTTGTCATGATGTTTATAAAATGAACTGAACAACTCATCTGACTCCTACAAATAATGGCGAAAACTAACCAAACAATGTAAAAATATTGCTTTTAAAAGCACTCTAATTGTGGGTTCTTTGAACAAGTCATTGAAAGATAAAGTACAGGAAGCTGTACTTAAGCATTTTGATACATTCTGTCATAATAAATGCATTGCTGATTACTTCAAATTTAAAAATTTCCGCCAATGATGGCATAAAATTTAAAGCTTTGCACGTGTAAAAAATTAAGTTTCCTTCGACTTCAATGCACTAATAGCTTTAATAAGCTAATAATAAATAAGCTTTTGCTATTTTTCAGATATTTTATATTTACTAACTGTCCAAAATCGTGTATTATTTTCAAAATAGTCAAATAACGCCAAAACGGTAAGACTTAGACCGAATGTATGCTTAACAAATTATCTCGAGAATTCAATGAGAAATATAAAAATGCAATGAAAATCAAATAACGAAGTTGGAACTTCTTTCGATATCAACAAAAATAGCACATATTGACAAATATTTTCATTTTAAAGTTCACTATCGAAATCCTATGCAACTAAATTTTTAGATCTCAAAACCATTTAGATTGGCAGATACGTCTAATAGGCCACACCGTGAGAGATATTAATATCTCAGTTAAATTTTAAAGCAACTTACTTAAAATAATTTATGAATTTATTAAATTATGACATAAACGAGAAGTATAACAGGTAAGAGGCAATATTTCGCATTAGAAACCAGGCAAAAATCCCGGTGATGAGTTTACCTATCTGCGGTGATGAGTTTACCAATCTCCAAAGGACGCCGGTGATCAGTTTACTATATCTCCGAGGGTCTAATAATTTTATGAGGGGCTATATAGTGATGAGTTCGTACACGTCCGATCAGTGACTTGTTCAAATCCTTTCAACTACAACTCTTTCAAAAATAAGGGTTAAAAAATTAATTCAAATGATTTTGCATTTACTGGGCTACAAAACTAAGGTAGATGGACGGCGTAACGCAGGATACTGAGAAAAATAAAGCAGAATGGCGCAGCAAGCTTGAGAAGGTCTAAGCCCTTTAAGGACTTTAGCACCGTGATGATGTTGAAAAGTGTTACTAACCTTTGTTTACATGTTTCATAACGTATTATTTTTCCTAAGTTTTTTATTTCCAGTTACCGATTCATATCTTATTTAAATAAACTGAAAATAAATATTTTTTATCAAATACACTTCAATTTTATCATTTTAAAACAATAGCTCCATATATTTCCTAAATACTCTTAAAATATTGTTATCTCTATTAAATAGCTAATAAAAGTTTTTAAATACATATACATACGGGTTTTTATAATGAAAAGTCTAAAAATATTATTATATACATTTGTAGAGGTGACTAGGTAAACTGTAAAATCAAAACAAATAATGAAAATGTAATGTGTTATGTAATAATAAATATTTAATATAAATCATAACAAAGGCTGAAAATACATGGATTTATTTGACATAAAATTGGCAAATTCTTATTAACATAAATAGTATCTATATTACTTAATGAGTTTATTAATGGCCATTATTCACCAGGGAGAAGTCTTGAGTAAATCACCCATGTGAATAATGGCCAATACAGGCGAATAGAATACTATTCTTTGTCCACAACTCTCAGGAATTTATGAAAATAATTTTATTAAGGCAAGTATATCTTATTTTTATTACTTATAACATGACAAAAAATTACCATTAATGTATAACTGTTATTAAACAGGCCATTCACGTTCCGATTTTTAGTCCTTTTATCTATCTATCTATACAAGAAATTTTAAAGCTGTCGCCGCCTTCCTTGCCAACGTCTCCAGTCCATTCTGTTCTGCCATTATCCATCTCTAAGGTCTCGTCTTTCCATGGCCTCCACGTCCACTTCGTCCCTCCATGATCTTCGGGGTCTACCTCTTTTCCTCCTTCCTATTGGGCTCCAATCCAAAATCTTTGCTATCCACCTTGTATGATCTGTTCTTCTCACATGCCCATACTAAATTAAACGTTTTTCTTCGATGTAGCTGAGTATGTCTTGTTCTACTGCCATTCTTCGTTTCATCTCCTCATTTCTGATGCGATCCATTTTTGTCACTCTGCAGCTTCTTCTCATGAACTCCATTTCAGTTGCTGTGATTTTGGACCTGTTTCGTTTATTTATTACCCAATTCTCTGCTCCATAGGTCATTATACTGCGTACCAAGGTGTTATAAATTCTCTTCTTTGTATTTCTGGTAATCTGTCTATCCCACAGTACCCCGTTCATTTGTTTAATACATGTTCTTGTCTGTGCTAATCTGCTGGTTATCTCTTGCTCAGTGGTTCCATTTTTTGAGGGTATGAATCCTAAATATTTGAATTTGTCAGTGCCGTTAATTTCCCTATTACCGTCCATTTCCAAGTTTCTCACTGGTTCTTGCTCTGTTGTTAAATATTCGGTCTTTTTTATATTTATTTCCAGTCCATTTTTTGTGTATTCCTTTTCTAATTTTCGGAACATATAGCACAAATCTTCTTCATCTTGAGCCGTTACCACTTGGGCATCTGCAAAGTTTAATGTGTACAAGAAGTTGTCCCGGATTGGTATGCCCATCCCTTCACATTTCCTTTTCCATGGTTTTAATATTTGTTTGAGGAATATCTTGAACAGTGTCGAAGATGTAGAGCATCCCTGCAATAAGCCTTTTGTGGTCTTAAATTCGTTGGAGTATTTATTACCGGTTTTAACTCTTACCTTGTTGTTGTTGTAAAGGTTTTTTACGGCTTCTATTAACCCGAGTTATTCCGATTTCCTTCATCGTGTTCCATAGTTGTTTTCTGGTATCCGTGTCATATGACTTTTTTAAATCTATGATTGCCATGTGTATTGGTCTATTTTTTGCCATTATTTTTTTCAATTAATTGTTGGAGTGTATAAATGTGGTCTATGCAAGATCTTCCTCCCGTGAACTCCGCCTGATCTTCTCCGATTTTATTTGAGATAGATTTTTCCAGTTTTTCTTTCAGTATTTTTCCATATAACCTGCCCATACATGCTATCACACTGATACCTCTGTAGTTCTTGCATTTCTTCTTATCTCCCTTTTTATGTATCGAGGTTATATATGCTTTGGACCATTCTTCTGGTATTTCGTTCAGGTTTATAGCGTTACTTTTAGTCCTTTTAGTTAGATTTTTAGTTCCCATGTTAGTGGTCCAACTTCCGTAGTTGGATCTGAAATCGGATCGTGAGTGGGCTGGTTGGATTAGTTGGACAACTAGTGTTACGAGTCGGAACATCTAGAGGGACGACTTGAAGGTCCGACTTCCGACTGGCGACGAAGTTGGAGTGTGAATGGTGAAGTTGGAAGTCGGATCACAGGTCGGATCAAAAATTTCCTCAGTCGGTTGACCTTCGGCACCTGTTACGTATGAGATTTCTATGAATTACTCTACGCAAAGATCCAAATTACCCCTATTCAAATACACGATTGTTCATCATCATCTAATTTTTGTTAGGGCAAATCATTTTCCTTTCTGTAGATCTATTTTGGACACTCCCACACAGGTACAATTTCCAACACTCCGGAAGGGTACAGAAGAATTATCAACAAACAACAAAAATTAAATCATAGTTATACTGAAGTTAGAAATAACTGTTTCTTTATATTGTTCTGAAGTTATTTTCCTGTGGCATCTTATGCAAATTTACTATTTTAATTGGAAATAAGCCTGAATATTATTTAGAAATTAAATTTATTTTACGTTTCGGACAAACAGTTGGAGTTGGACATTAACATTTACTGCACAAACTCGTGCGTTGTCAAACCGTTTCCAAACTACTGCAGAAACAAATCTAATATCTCATTAATTGCCATAATTTTAAGAAGATTATTACATGTCAGTATGCAAAGAACAAAGTTCAATTTAAAGTCAATTGTTCATGTATTTTAATTTCTAAATTAACTTAAGAACTTTTTAAAATCTACAACTTTTATTTGAACCATTTTTCTCTAAAATCTATAAGAAACGTTTTATAGCAAAAAATAATTTTTTAACTTTTTATGATCGTTTAAAAAAAAACAAAGCCAAATTAGCTGTACGTCTTTAAGGATTTGTCATCTGCTATCCCTTATACACCTTTTAGAATTTTCAAAAACCTGTATAAGGTTTTTTTAGCTTTTTTTTCTTTACCGGCCTATAGGTGATGTGGCGTTAATTGGATGTACTGAAAGGGAATTAGAGCTATAAGACTGAAATCTCTGATGCAGCCTCCAAAGAGGAAGGGAAAAATGTAGCAAAATTCACCATGATATGATTCAACCAGGAAACTGAGCAAGTTCGATATTGATTTTTTTAGTAGTGACTAACAGCGAAAGTCTTTCCGTGTAGCCTTTTTTGATTTGAGATAAAGGTATTTTCATAGCTATTCGTCATATTCTTCGTTTTACTGAGAATCTTTTTAGCACATAAGCATCAGTTATCAGCTGGACGGCGTTATGTATCACTAGATCAAGCGCCAAAAATTGATTTTGAGATATTTGATTTCAAAGTTTTCACTCTATTAAAATTCAGTATATGTTACAATAGTCGTAATTTCTTGTTTTCGAAGACAGTTTTTTATGTTTTCTCCAAGTGCGAAATAGTAACTTGCTAATGTTAAAGAAAAACGAAAAAAAAAATAAAAAAGCTTTTGATTGACTTACGATTTTCGCCACATTGTGTAAAATGTGTTATACATCAATAGACCAAGCGACATGGAGGTCGTTTGGTCTAGTGATGCAAAACTAAAATATCACTTTTAGTGAATGATTAATAGACCACAAGCTATTTTTTCTTTTTGATTCTTTGTTTTGAATATTTTATATTTCTTAAGAAATTAATTAAAAATATAAAAAAAACTTGAACTCAATGTTAACAGTAGGTACAATTTTCAGAATATTATGAAAATAGTAGATAAACATTACTTCTCGTACGTCAAAGTCTAGGTCTCCACACCCGTCACACATTCGTCAATGTCGTGTTCTACTGTATTGTTACTGAAAAGGGAGCGATACAGAGGTTTTGCATCATTTGGTATCCGGTGCATTAAAGATCTTAAGTCGTTAAGCTTAGGCACAGAAAATGGCTTGCCTGTGGGCCAAAGAGAAATCAAGTCGTTACTTAGGGATTGCATTGCAACGGGCCGTCCTTTTTGAAGTTTCTTGTGAAGATCTACTTCAACTTCACTAGAGTTTAAATCAGTTTTCATAAAAATACTCAGTGGCTAATCCTTTCTTATTTTAATTTCTCTTGTTTTAAGCCAGCTTACCTTACTGTTTTCTATGTCTGATTTACGGTTTGTAATCATAGTTTCCAACTTCTTTGTTCCAACAAATTCTTCTTTTTTCATTCTGTGACTACTAGTGGGTTCTTTTTACGGGATTTCTTCACCACGTTTAGGTAATCATCAATGGTATATAAACGTTGTTGAAATTTTAGGGCATTTTCAATATCTCCAAAATAACTATCATTGGTTAAAAAACTATGACCAGAAAAGAGATAGCGTAATGTAATTTTTTCAATGGTAGGATGAGTTTCCAAAATCGTTTTCAGAATCAAAACTATTTTGATGTTGCAGTTTTGGCCACAACAAGAGTATGACCACAAAATTACATGTTTTGCAAAGGTAACATTTTCTTCAATGTGTTTCTTAAGACAACTGCCTACTTCCTGGGCTCCCCGACCAGCTTCACCTCCTATACAAACATAACAATGACCTTTGTTATCCTTGCCGCTATGGATACCAAGGTTGTAAATACATAATTGACGCTTATAATATACGATATTTGTTGGAATTCTCGGAAGGGGAAGAGTTTTTTCTAAATCAAAACAAAAGGTTTCCACTTCTGGTTAATCGTTGCTCATCTTCATGTCTAGCTTTTTTCTAGTTGTGCATTTTCAGCTTCTTCTAAGTGCACATTTTTTTCTTCCTTTAACTTGCTTAATTTTTCGTTATCTGTGCAATTTTTAATTTCTAATTCGAAACAATTACATCCACTACAAGTATCTTTTTTCAACTTTTTTCTTTGAAGATTAAATCGTGTTAAAATATTGTTTTGTAAAACGAAAATTTAACAGGATCATTGTCTGCTTCTTCAATATATAATTCATATATTTTTCTTAATGTTGTTTCTTCTATTAGGTATTCCCTTTCTGTGTAAGCTGTTCTGTAATATGACTTGTACTTAGGGAATTTCGTTATGTGCTCAATTACTTTTTATACACGATTATCGTTAATTTTATTATGACCTCCACTCTGACCACGACAATCTCGAACACCCATTGGACGTTTCATAGCTTTCAATGCTGCATTGGCTTTGCAACTTGATATTCTCAAGGTCTGTAAAAAGAAAGGTTTACACACTGCCACAGCGGATATTGTGTATATCCTTGTAGTATTTCTTTTGTTACTGGTTTTTGTTCTTTTACGCTTTATTGGGACTTCGGAAATATTTGAACAAATTATTGCTCTCTTAAATTTATAGAAAAATTTAAGCAATAACTGACAAGACTTCTTAACCTAAACGCCTCAACAAGTTATTGTCAACAACGTTTATGTACTTATGTTGCCAAATATTCGATTTACAATCATTAAGATGCTCGCAAGAGGAGCTTGGTCTACTGATGCAAAACTAATAGGTATAGAAAATTAGTCGCTTGGTCTAGTTATGCAAAATTCAAAATCCAGAATAAGAAGAAAGGCACTTGGTCTTTTTAAATATATCTGTTTAACCGTTACTAACAGACTAATGGGATTTATTCTGTAGATAGTTTATGCTATTTCCCATCAGAAAGTGCCATAATCCACAATTAGAGAAAATGGCGCTTGGTCTAGTGATGCATAACGCCGTCCAGCTATTTTCATGGCTATCTTTAATGTTATAGAATAGGACAGACCCAATAAATATATCTGCTTGACAATTAGTTGTTTTTTATGTACACAATCTATTCTTCCCAAAATGTACGATTTGTTCTCAGAATTCATTAGATACAAATTTCTAACGCATTTATTTTAGGATCCACCCTTTTGCCTCAGTATTTATTTATATTTTATACACATATTTTTTACTGTAAACAATTAGAAGAACCGTCATAAACATGTCTCTAATTGTAGCTTCTGTATTGTAGCAACACTTTCAAATCTTTATTTACTTTTTAAACTATTTTTGTTTACACTGCATAGGTACGAAGTTGGCCTGCCTACCTTAGGGGTAGTATATAAGTTTTTTAAACACATCTACATACATATATTTAGTAATAAACGAGTAGTGATATTTGTTTGGATAATAAATAAGTATATGGAATAAAATAGGTTGTACTGTGGGAATGGGAAATATTTATTTTGAATGCGGTTACGTACACTTAATAAGGGTTAGTTGACATGTACATAAATGAACGGGTTAGAGTTAAGTAGATCCATATCAGTGTATATCCATAGTGTAACTTTAAGTAAGAAGTAAAATATTTAACTATAATACTTTAAGATAAAAGATTTAACTAGAACAATAATAAGTATAATGCTAATTAATTATAATATTTACCAAACAAAATTATTATTAAATTAAATATTTACGTATAATTATAAGAGAGTAAGCGAGAAAGGGGCATAGACTGCGAAAAAAACCTAAACAACATATCGTTAAGATCAGAACATATTAACATAATAAATGAAACTAGGTATGCCAAATGGATGATAATTTCTGACCGTATAGCATCCAGATACAAGCCTGAAATATTAAGATTTAACCCTCCATCCAAGAAAAAAGTTTATCTATCCCAGATATCTACGGTATCAAAATAATTCAGTCCTAGGTGACTTGATATGCTGGAGTATCTCGCAAAAAATTTTGTACACATCTGGACATCGAGAGTAGTACAGCTTTTTGCATGGTCTTAGAGTGATGTTTATTCACACCCAGCTTTTTTTATGTTTTCTATGAGGTTCTTCTTACTTACTATACTAGAAAAGACAATAACAGGTATTTTTTAAGTACTTCATTTTTCATTATTTTCGTCTTTGAATTTCCAAATTTCCAAATTTTTGTATTGGCGATATTTTCGTTATATTTAACATGCAGGTTAATGTTTTTAGATATCGCCACATCAATTAGTGTTCATATAGCTACTTTTATTAGATCGTGTCTATTTTGCGCCACTGGTCAGTCTGTGAGCAGAGTGTGGTCTCAGTATAGCTTGTAGTTGTAATTCTCAAGCATACTCTCTGGGACGTATTGATAATAAGGAGATGGTTGGGTTGGAAAAGTATTTGCTAGCTATTCCTTAATAAAAGATCTTTCCTACCGTTCCTTATATTCAGCAAATGTCTGGCAGTAAGATGTTGGATGGTTTCTTGGGCTTGGTATCCATATCGACTTGTAGTTTTGGAACTAGGTGCCTTTGAAATATATTTTAGTTAATTTTTTGTTGGAATAATCTGATCCTAAATTGTAAGCATGAAACACTCTGTTTCTGGAAACAGCTTTCATGATGTCAATCAGTAGTTCGACGCTGTATTGTCGACATAGTCTTAGCTGACTTCATCGAGATGCCGCCCATGCAGAGGTTTACTCATCCAGGTGCAAATTTTTTCTTCTCTACAAAAATGCTTTATATGCAATACTGCGCGTTATATACTGCATCGAAATCCTTTGAACTAAACCTTTTTCCTGACTATAACACGACACTTGTCTAGTTCGAAGTGCATACTTATAGATTATCATTAGAGAAGGTTTCTTCTACTAAGGATGAGAAGGTTTAAACTTCGCCACTACGGAATTGTTATTTCTAACCAATATTATAAAATAAAAAAAGAGTGTCAGAAGAGAAATAAAAAACGTGAGATCAGAGGTACTACCAAGTAGACAGGGATTCGAAATAAAGAGCTATAAATAATAAAGCTCCAGGACACGAAGGTATAATTGCCGAGCTTTAGAAAACAAGTAAGACAGTAACAATCTCAGTACTAACAAAGCTATTTAATAGATGTCTCCATAATATCAAACTCCCTAAAGACTGGAACGAGAGTCTAATACTTCTACAACAAAAAAAAGGATATGACCTAAAAGGATGTGATCTAAAGAATTATATGGGACATAGTGGGATAGTGATGCGCAACCTATAGCCTCTCCAATTCAAATGTCAACCTTACCTGCTCTTATGATGATCTAGATCATGGTCATCTGGTGCATCCTGCTAGATAACCAACAAGGTTCTGATGTCCGAGTGTTTGCCGGGATAAGCAATTAACCATTTACTGGCCAACGGCTTCGGGCGGATGAGCTGGTAAGTGGAAGGCAACTCTTTTGTCATAAGATTGAGAAATTGGTCTCAAAGGCGGAAGAACCAAGAAAGTGGTCAACGCCATCAGAATCCAGAAGGCAACGAGAAACCACTGCATTAAAGGTCCCTGATGACATCTCTATTTCCTGGCTGAAAAATCTAGGTACGTGGTTCAACACAATAACCAGAAATCATTTCAGAGGCGCAGTTTGCAAAATAGAGATTGCCATTATGGCCGTTAACATCCGAAATGGATAGGCACTATAATAATGTGAGAAATATTAACAACAGGTTAACTTATAAAATGAATAATTACCAACCAGTAGAAGGAATGACTTCCGCAAAGGATATAGTACATCAGACTATCTGCTGCCAATAAGAACATTGATAGAGGAGGCAAATAAATACCAACTACGTAGCTGTGATATTTAAAATATATATCCTAGGAATATGCCGACCAATACAACGATTTAAGAATACTTTAATAAATTAAATAGTTGTTTACCAAATTTTATTACGGCAATTAGAAATCTAGAGCACACATTGTATAACATATGGGTGTCTTTTATAAAAACATATTCGTTGCAGCAAAGCGGAACCTTGCAAGCTAAGCATAATAATATCAACAACAATTGCCCAGTCTCGAGGTGATTCGTTACAGATTGATATGTTATAAAAGTACCTAGACAAGGAATCGAGGTTCATAATTATAATAGATTATTAGTTTATCGTTAATTGTAATTAAACAGATGTATGTCAACAGTTTTGATCGTCAATGAAGTATGTTGTTTGTTGTTAATCAATAACCGCAAATCTGTAAATAGTGAGATGTAACAATAAAAGATGTAAGAACGGATTTATACATATATTTCCGACCCTCCGTACCACGAAAACGAGAACCCCCAGACAAGAACACCTACCTGATCTTATGGCGTTCCGCAAACAGTTGTCATCACTTTATCATTCCGCAATTCTTGCCTTCCTAGACTATAAGCTCATGACTTGGTCTATCATGTGTTCATTAATCATTAGTTTAAATCTGATGGGGATCTTAGTTTTTGTGGGATATTGACATGTTTAACTTATGTGCTGTTCTATTGAACCTGTAAAGTAGACCCTGGAAGTCATCTTCATTTTCTTCCATAAATATTGCATCATCCACTTAGCAGATGATACTCCAAGCTCGGTTTCCCATCTTGTAGCCAATACTTATACACCGCATATAGCTAATGTACGCTTTTAATTACCTTGTCCATGACCATGGTAAAGCTAGTGGGACTAAGGCTATTCCCTTGCCTCATTCCCGCCGACACGTTTATTTCTGCGGTTAATTCTTGTTTTATTGCGACTACTAAGTTCCTTGACTATTGCTATGTGTATTTTATTGACTTTTTCTAGTTCATGATTTAAATTACGTCTTTCAGTTGGACTCTATCAAACGCTTATGTGAGATCTATATAGAATAGATAAAGCGGTTTGTCGAACTCGATGGACTTCTCTAATAGTTGCCGTAATATGAATATCGCTTCGGTTATAGGTCTATTGGTTTTGAATCTTTGTTGTGCTGATATGCCTACGGTGTTAATTAACTTCTGTGTCAAGATTTTTGTTAACAATTTTGATGAAAAATGGGTCGGTTATTAGGTGTATATTTTTATTGTTAAGATTGTTAGTTTTTACCATATCTTATTAGTTTTTAAAATATATTTCTCAATTCTGTCACGATTTCTGGGCTACCGTACTCAATAATCTCGTTATTGGGACCAACAGTTCCTTGCGATTTTATGTTTTTAATTTTCTTGATTGCCATTTGTGCCTCTTCACTAGTTGTTATTGTCAACATCCTTGTCAATATTTACGTTACTTTGGCCTCGTTATTGGCTTGATTATTGAAATGTTCTGATCAGGTTTCAGGTTTTATAATGCTTGTTTGAACTTCCTCATTTATTTTCTCCTTTTTTCCTCATAGCATATTCCATTCCTTTTTTTTTGACCTCCATATAATGTTATGTTTCATTTCTACTGAGTATCTTTCCCAGTATGATTGCTTTAATTTCTTTATGTCACAGTTCAATATGTTTCCAGCTTCCTTGTAAATTTCGTATGTCTCCTGGTTTTTGTTGCTCATGTATCTTATGTAGGCATCTCGTTTTTTTAGCTTGATCTCATCTTGATTTCATGTGTAAACTACACTAGTAGCCAAAATTTTGGAAACTTTATAAAAATTTTAGTTTTGTTATCAGCATTCCTCTTTTTCACAAGACTTAAGTTCTTTATAAGTTTATCTATAATTTGGTTACATCGATATATGCTTGTACTTAATACTTAACATCTATTTTAAGAGGAAAAACCCTCCAAAAATTTTAAATTAAATAAAACAACAGCCGTTTAGCTATTAGTAGATATATTTAAAAAAAATGGTACAGTGGCTATTATTAACAAAATTAGTATTTAATGGAATAACCTTTGTTTTTTAGGACCGACTCGATTTTTTGAATAATAGCTTCTATAAGTTCTCTCTTGATACTTGAGTTTCGGCGTGATAATAAAACTTTCTGCCTTGACCATAAATTTTCTATTGGATTTAGATCGGGACTATTTTCAGGCCAAGGCAGGACAGTAACGTCATTGTTTCTCAAAATCATTCCATGGAAGTCTTAGCCGTATTACAAGGAGCTCCATCCTGCTGGAAGATGAATTGCTGGGCATCCCCTTCAAACAAATCTCTGATAGTCTATCCAACTCCATTAGTGGTTATACAAGCCCATACCATGACACTCACAAGATGCTTCATAGTGACAGTAGTATACTGGGGCAAAAGGTCTTTCCAAACAACGAACAAACTTCACTCCGTCACTCCCAAAGATCGAGATTCTGGTTTCATCACTCCAAATTACCCTACTCTACTGTTCTTCTGTCCACCGTCTGTGTGCCAAAGCCCAATCAATGCGTTTTTGCCTCTGTTTTTTGTTCAGGAACAACTTCTTTCTAGGAGTTCGTGCTCGCAATCCATTTTCACACAACTTTTTTCTGATAGTGCGGTCCGATATATGTAAGCCAGTTGATTTCACAATAGCATTCATTTCTTTTGCGGATCTGCGACGATCTTTTAAAGAAAGTCGGCATATTCTACGCTCATCGTACTAACTAACTTTCGGTTTTCTGCCTGTTCTTTTTGCTGATTTTTGTCGTTCCAGCGTTATGATATCGTTTACAAACTTTCATTACACCTAATTTTGTGGCGCCACCACACAATTTGTTTGCTATTTTTTGATATGTGTAACATTCTTCTCGAATAATAATTGCTTTGGATCTCTTTCCTGGCGACCAGTCAACACCTTTTGGGTTTCTTGGTGCCATTTTCGTTGAATCGATACTGATGTATTAATCTCCTCCAAATAAACAATATAACCTTAGTAACAACCACCTTAAGTCACTAATAAACACTGAAAGTCGCACGAAACTTTACTAAATGCTTCCAATTGGGTCGTTAACTGACTAGCAAAACCATAATGCAATACAGTATTGCCAATGGTGCTATTCACAAATCTCGAATTTTCAGCGTTTCGCTTGAATCTGTATTCATATTATATTAAATAATTATGTTAATATATATAGAGTAAGAAATACAAAAAATATTAAGCAGAAATATAAAACAATAAAACAAAAATTTGATGGTACTGATAAACTATATAAATCACGATTATGAGACGAGCCGGAAAAACGATAATTATTATTATCGTTGCCAGAATTTTGGCCACTATAATAGTGTAAATGAAATAAATTGTTTTACATCTCTGCGGCACTATTTCTAATATTAGCTTTTAGTTTTGCCCATGATACTTTAACGCCGTTTATTTCTGTTATGCACTTCGGAGATATTTTTCATTCATTCATCTATTATATAATCCGTCTAGAAAGTATCCGGAATTTTCTATTTTTCCTAATTTTAATAGATTTCGTTTTTGTAGCATTTTAAGACAAAAGTAATGCATCAAGTAGATTGTGCCGATGGTAGATTATGGACAAAATCGCATGACAGAACACCATCTGTCAAATATTGTTGTTTGTAAACAGACTTAAGATTTGTGAAATAATGTCGCAAGTAAGAAAAAGAAAAGTGGTAAAATATTTGTATAGAAAGGGTGTCCGAAACGTTAAAGAATTAGTGCAATTGACTGAACTCGGAAAAAGTGCAGTGTATGAGACAATAAAGAGGATAAAAAATAGCATAGATATGAGACATAGACCAGTTTCGAGTAGACCGCGTAAGATTCGCGGAAACAATTTAAATGCTTTAGTGGTTTTCTTCTTCTTCTTCTTCTTAAAGTGCCTATCCGTTCCGGATGTTGGCGATCATCACGGCTATCTTTACTTTGTTTATTGCAGCGCGGAACAGTTTAGTGGTAGTTGTGTTATACCACTTTCGTAAATTTTGAAGCCAGGAAATGCGTCTTCTTCCCGGTCCTCTCCTACCATTTACTTTCCCTTGGAGAATCAGCTGGAGAAGGCCGTAACGTTCTTGATTTCTCATTACATATCCTAGATATTCCAACTTTTTAGTTTTGACGGTCATGAGAATTTTACATTCTTTCCCCATTCTACGCAGGACCTCCATATTAGTAACTAGTAACAGATTTGAAAATCAACTAAGAATAAAAATGTGCCCAGAAACTGTCCGCATGTCACTGAAAAAGTAAGGCTACATATCAAGGAATGCAAAAAAATCCCTACAATGACACCTCTGCAAAGACAACGAAGAATAGATTTTTGTCAACGTTTTCGAGAAGATAATTTTAATAAGGTCTTTATATATGATGAAAGTTGTTTCCAGCTTGGTGCAAATCATCTAAAAGTCCTATTAAGAAAAAATGTTACCCTTCAAATTTCCAAATTTCCCACTAAAATAATGGTTTGGGGAGCAATATCTCAGCGTGGTGCTACACCTCTTTGTATAGTTAATGGTACTGTTGATAGTGCGAAATATTGTGACATCCTAAATGGTTTTCTCTTGAAACGGTTCATGTTTTATATGCAGAGGGGTGGAGTTTTCAGCAAGATAATGCAAGATGCCATACTTCTGCTTATACTCAAGCCTGGACGCAAGAATCCGAATTGGTAACAATTCCGTGGCCAGCAGCAACTCCAGATGTTAGCCCCATTGAAAACATATGGGGACTGATGAAGATTGAAGTGGAACGAGCAGCGCCACGAGATAAAGAAGGTTTGATTCGGTCAGTTTTACAGGCCTGGAACACCATTACCGAAAATTATGGCCTTGACCTAGTTTTGGATGTACCTGGATGTTTAGTTAAGTGTTTAGATTTAAATGGAGGTTGTATAAGTAAATAAGATGAATTATTTGTTGAAATTTTATATTTCAAGTAATAAAAAGTAAATACTGTAAAATTATAATTCTGCTTTCTTTTTTCCGGATACTTTCTAGGCTGACTATATTTCATGTAATATTCTATCATCCTTAATATTATATTTCGTGTAATATTTAAAGTGACGTCGAAAACAATACATGCCTAGGATTTATATTTTGCTTAACTTCATAGTTGGAACTGAATAGCTGGAGCTATTAATATCTATTAAGACCATTACGATTCATTACTATCATTATTATCTATTGCACTTTACCATTTTTGGCTTGCTGATTTTTAAATCACACATTTAATTTGATAATATCGCTAACCTTAAAGATGAAGTATCGGATTGGTAGTTAATATTTCCGATGAAAGGAATATAATATTACATGAGGTAATATAAACTTATGGTATTATAATTATATAAAACAAGCTATATTTCAACATAGAAATTATTATTTTATATTATTTATTATGAAAATATAATTCATATAGTAGCCTTTATATTACGTTTATGTAATTATTTTTAATGTCACTGTGCTAATTTCTAAACAATATGACTATGTTGTGGTCAATTTTATAATTGAATTTAATTTTTTATTACATTTTTATGAAACGAACATCTATATTTTATGCCAATGTTTTTTATTAGATTTGGTTACATTTGTTATGCGCAAATTTATATTTATACATGCAATTTCCAATACACTAGGAAATTGTTTTTATTGTTAAAATTCAAATTTAAATTTGTTTTATACATTTGAAATTAATTCGTATAGCAAGCGATATAATGGGTTTTATATAATTACAAAAATACTTACACATGTAATGTTTTAGCCGAAAATGGTATTTGTTGACATTTAATAAATGTGAATCATAAATACTGTTTTTAAATATCATGTAATTTGTCTAAATTAGCTTTTTCTTCGTCTAAGAGTGTCGGTTGGCTAACGAATGTTAGGAGTCTAAGTTCTAAACTTCTCCAATGTTTAATCAAACTCAGATTTGATTAAAAGAGATCTCAGAGAAAAGTTTGTTTCATATTTTCTGTATTTAAATGGACATTTTTTAAGATTTTTATATGTAAACCTCACAATACTCTGTTTAAAAACTTACTGAAAGTGGGTTTGTTTCCAAAACTCTGATTCCTCTCCAAAATAGTGTGCAAAACTTGAATTCTCATGGCCAACCAATCAGAAGCCTTTATTTTAACCACGTGACATTACACAGCTGCCGTACCTACATCCTAGCATGTACTAAATTATCTAAGTTTTAAAGTTTTGTTTTATTGTGAAAATAAATTTAGATGTAAGAGCAGTATATATTTTGAATGTTGAGAAACCAAAACTAAGTTATTCTAACACCTGACAAGTGAAGATCAAGAGAGAAAAAGAACTAATATAACAGCACTGTCTATTTACTAACTATTTCCTTTTTGTCTCTTCCAGATACGTTACGAAGAAGTCTCCATCCTCCCCCTGTACCCCAAAACTGGCTTTTAAGTTAGACATTGTCATTCTCGTTAATTGGATAAGTTTTTCTGGTATACCAAACTCACAAATTGATTGGTATAGTACTGTTCTCTTGACACTGTCGTATGCGGCCTTGAAGTCGACGAATAGGTGATGGGTTTCAATGTTAAATTCTAATGTTTTCTCGAGGATCTGTCGTATTGAATGAATCTGGTCAATTGTTGTTTTTTCTGGAGTAAATCCCGCCTGGTAATTTCCAACTATGCCAACTGTGTAAACTTGTAGCCCTTCGTAGAGAATATTTGCCAGCAAGTAAAAGTTTATTCAGTGCTTTTGTAGCAGGGCGTCCCCACCATTCTTGTAGATGTCACTACAAATTTGATCAGTTCCTGGTGCTTTATTATTTTTATGCTTTTTAATGGATTGGGCAAACCTTTTAGTGGTAGGTGATGTTTCGTTTAGGTTGAATAGATTCCAATTATTTCAATATGCTACGGTGTTATCTGCTTCTTCGATATAATGGCTGCTAAATTTTGCGTCGAAAGATTCAACACATCGGTTCAAAATTAAGGCCGTATCACTTAGGATATTTCCTTGACCATCCTTACATTTGGTTTACATTTCTGTAGAACTTTCGTGTTTTGTTTTGAATTCTTAGCCATTCTATGTTTTCTAACTGCTTTTCTTCAAATTGCCTGTTTTTTATTTCTATGGAATTTTTTTCTTCCCTTCTCAGGGTTTGGTATTCCTCCTTTGCCCTTCTTGTGCATCTAGCTAGATTTGTCTTTAGGTATGCTCTATTTTTGTTATCTGTTGCTTCTTGGCACTTCTCGTCAAAAAATTTGTTTTATTTAACTGGTTTGGTTTTCCCCAATATTTCCGATGCCTCCTCAGTTATTATATTTCTACATTTTATCCACAATTCCTTCACATTTTCACCCGCTTCCAGGCTCTTTATTTCCCTATCCATTTGTCCATATACTCTCTTGCGACGGTTTCAATATGCAAATTATCAACACTAATTCTGTCTTGTTTCATATGTGTATCCTTCTTTAGGTTTGAAACTCTTCCTCTGATTTTTGACATTTCAAGAAAGTGGTTTCTATCTATGTTTGGACCTCGGTAGCTTCTGACATCCATGAGGTCGAAAGAATGCCCTGCATGTTTTAGGTTGTGATAATATGATTAAATATTCTTCCATAAAATTCTTTTATGGTCAAAGCAAATTTTTAAAGAACTTTGCGCACAAATGATCAAGTCCTGGTGTCAATTTTATTAAATGTATTAACACGCTGTAACACTGTGACAAAAGCTGACCACGTTAGATATTGAAAACAGGCGTTAAGACGTGTTACAGCGTGTTGACGATCTCTGACGACACATCACAATAATATGTATAGATCTATTTAAAATAACATAATAGATATTTCTATGACACGTGTTAATGCGTGTTAACATGACACGTGTTAATAATGTGTCCTTAGCTTTAACCTAGCAAGAAAATTTCCAGATGGATGTCACAAAGAAAGAGACTGATAAAAAGGAAAGATATGAGGATATATAGAGATCCATAGAGATACCAAAATAATGAGAAACTGAAGAGGGCTACAAATAAACAGAAAGAATCTAAAAAAAAATTTGATAAAAAATGCAGAGTGATTAACTGCCAAAAAATGAATCAGAACGCCTTTAAGGAGAGAGAGGCAACCATTCAACCATAAATAAAAACCCTGATAAACGTTTTGTATTTTATATATTTTAGTTGGTGACCCATTTAATATGAGCCGTAGTTAAAAACAAATTCTTATTAAATGATAAAGGCCGAGGTGTACCTACAAAACTTCTGTTTCTCCAATAAAACAAAAGGCAACTTTACCAACAAAACTCGCACAGCAGTCTGGCAAACATCATGAAGGAGTTTAAAAGATCCTAATTACGATAATAACGTAAAATATGTCGCAAGTTGAACAACATTTTCCTTGTGAGTGAACTTTCGCAATATATGGGGGAAAGTCGGGTAATTGGAATCTTACGGTGATTTTCGCTTTAATCACCGAAATTAGATATTCCGTGTATTATACAGATAGTATGGCTTTAGCAATTTCTGCTAGATTAATCCTACAATAATTTAATAAAGTTGTAAGTTTAATAAGTTAAAAACTAAAACAACGGGTAACTAACCATATACAGAACACTTCCATGCGACGGCTGCTTATTAAGTTTTGAGATATGCTGTCATCCATGCGGACGATCTTTTTCAATACATAATTATATTTTAGGTAGTACTAGAGATGTGGAATGTACAGGGTTTCTCATTATATTTTGACCCCCCACTTATTTTCCTTAATTTCGGTAATACAAAAAAAAGTTTTAAATAAAAGTTGCATTATTTTATCAGTACCGACCAACAGTGTAGCAACAGACCAAAGTTTGTATACAGGGAGTGCCCAATAAAATACATCTTCAATATTTCAAATGGGACACCCTGTATTTTTTATAGTTTTGAGTAGCCCTCCATTTCCTGATTACAAATATATAACATAGTGTAGCATTAGTTTTGTTCTATAATGGCGTATGGTACTACTATCTTATATACTAAAACGCTAAGCCCTTTTCTTGTCCACCACTTTACTCAAAAACCATATTAGATAATTAAAATATTTTTTCGGAATATTATTAGTATTACGTATGAGATTGTCAAGATATACTTTTGGTACAAAAATTCACTTTCGGTTTTGAGATGACCGGAAGTTAAAATTTACTTTAAGTTTTAAACCCCACAATGTATATATGGATCGAAAGGTCTCGTCGAGGCGAATCTAAATATGTACTTCCGGTTGCGATCCGACACCCGAAGTGACCCGAAACGGGCATAAAACGTCAAGATAGAGCAAATCTGACACCGGATTCGTGATCAGCATGCAAAATTAACTGCTAAATGATAACATTGTAACAAAAAACACTGTTTTCGACGAAATATTTCGTGATATTTAATACACTTTTTACTTGCATTATTATTGATGAATGTTATGTATATTCTTGCTTATATTGTTTGTATTGATCTCTTAATTTTTCTCGCAAAATAAAAATTTCATTTAATAAACTCGATGTCGAGTTGGTCCGCTAGTACTATACTAAGATAAGAAAAAAATATATTTAGAAAAAATATATTTAGAAAGTCAACAAAATTAATGACTTACAATACTACATTTAAGATACAATACTACATTTAAGATTACAATAGATGCTCAAAGTGCCGTCCATTGTTATCAATGCACAAGTAATATCTTCGTCTCAAATTTTCTAATGCGTCAGATATTGTGTTATTATGACCATTTAAATTTTCAATTTCCGCGCGAACTTTTGCCGTGATAGTGTTAATATGTGTATTTGAATCAAAATACACTTTTTCTTTTAAAAACCCCCATAAAAAGCTATCATATGGTGTTAAGTCGGGACTATTTGGTGGCCATGTAATGGTACCCTTATTGCCGATCCACACATTAAATTGATTATTTAAATGTTCTTGAACGGCTACGACATTATGTGGCGGTGCTCCATCTTGTTGCCATATCATACTATTTAATTGATTTTGTGTATAATTTTGATTTAATAGCTCATCCACTTCTGTAATGACTGTGTCCAAATATGATTCCCCAGTTAATTTATAATCATAAAACAATGGTCCAACTATTTTGTTTTGAAATATTTGGCACCACACATTTATTGATTTTCTTCCTGACTTTTTTATTTGCTTAATTTGTCTTTTTCTATTATTTTTCTGTTCCCACGAATACCTATTTCTTTTATTAAAAATGCATGAAGTTGAAAAATTTGATTCATCTGTCCATAAAATGTTGTAAAAATAATTAGGATCATTGTTCAAATTTGTAAGCATGTCTTGACAGAACTGTAAACGCTTTCTCTTATGAACATCGGTAAGTTCTTGTACCGGTAATATTTTGTACGGCTTATAGTTGTGCTTTTTTAAAACTCTATGTAGGTCTAATGCATTAGTAGCATTGTTTAGACTAGTTTCGGAATTTTCTAAAATAAAAATGTTATTATGGATTTAATCTTATATTTAAGTATTTAATTTTTACCTTTTACCTTAATTTACCTTTAAAGTAAAGCAAAGTATTAAAATCTTCATCAACATTTATTGTATATATAATTATTATTATTATTATTATTATTGATAATAATTATATAAAAATATATTTGCAGAAGGAGTCTGTCGATCTGGACAGACATATTCTCTTCTTGCTGCTTGCTTGTTTTTATTATTTTTTACATAAATTGAGAATATATCTACTTTTTCACCTGCAGTATAACCCATTTCGGTATGAGGACTGACAGTTTATAATAAATTAATAATAATTGTTTCATTTTGAAATGTCAGTTGCATAGCCACCTATGGTTACCCTTTTGTAGTACCAAATTTCGTCTGTTGCTACATTGTTGGTCGGTACAAATAAAATAATACAACTTTTATTTGAAACTTTTTTTGTATTCCCGAAATTAAGGAAAATAGGTGGGGGTCAAAATATAATGAGAAACCCGGTACAGTTGGTTCCTAAAAAAACTGATACGACTCTTGTAGCGTATTTTGTAGAAAATTGAGCAGTGTATTTTGAAGAATAAATACATATTATTTACATACTGTCACAGTCACTGCTAAATCTTAAAATTTGTCAGACAATTTATGTTCAACCTCAAAAAATAGGTCCACATCCTAGCAAAGAACTAAAAGCAAGAATTATAACGAAATTAGAAGATGGTTGGTCACTATCTGCCGTAGCAAACCTTTAACGTAAGCAGAACAACAGTTTTTAATATCAATAAAAGATGAAGAGAACAAGAAACTCTCGAAAAAAAGCAAGGTCTTGAAGACCAAAAAAAAAACATCTACCACTCATGAAGATTGTACGCTTTTGAAGAGATTAGAAGAGAATCCTTTTGAAGATGCAAAAACTGCAAGAATTATGTCATAGTTTCCGTAAAGAAAGACAACAACTTGGCGCAGAATGAAAGCATCACGTCTAAGTTACTGAACTGCAGCAAAAAAACAAGCTCTTACACCACAACAGAAGCAATCAAGACATATTTGCTTTAAATTATCAGCTACAAAATTAAAATTTTTGGGACAGGGTAATATTTACAGATGAGAAATTTTTTCAATCTTCTAAAAAGGGCAAAATTGGGGTGTATAGACCAGATAATAATAGATTTAATACTCTATATGTTAAAATATATCGAGCAGCTGGTCATTTGAGCGCTAATCTATGGGGATGGATTTTATCTAAAGGAGTGGGAATCATCATCATCATTGGCTTTTACAACTCTTCGTGAGTTTTTGCCGCGTTTACTATTGCCTTCCATTGATTCCGATCCTGTGCTATTATTTTCCATGGCCTTACTTCCATCTTCTCCAGGTCTTCCCTGACTGCGTCTTTCCACCTTTTTCTAGGCCTTCCTGTCGATCTTCTACCATCTGGTCTTTCCCAAAACACATTGCTAATCAGTCTGTCGTCATCACTCCGTACCACGTGGCCTGCCCATCTTAATCTATTGGCTTTTATGTATCTTACGATGTTTCCTTTCCCGAAGAGAGTCTCTATTTCATTGTTGTATCTGCTCCTACATTCATTTGCCACGCTGTCCCTGCAAGGATCATATATAATTCGCAGGATTTTGCGTTCCCATACTAATAGCTTATTGATTTCTTTCTTTCTCAATGTCCATGTTTCACTTCCATATGTCACTGCTGGTCGTATTATGGTTTTGTACATTTGGAGTTTGGCACTCCTTGAGAGAAGCTTTGACCTCATTAGATGTTGAATGGCAAAGAATGATTTATCCCCGCCAGTATTCATATTTCAACCTCCCGTTCTCCTATGTTTTCACTGGTAATTGTTGCTCCTAGGTATTTGAATTCTTTGACCACCTCAAAATTATGATCGTTTATGGTAATGTTTTGTCTTATTCGCTGTCGTTCCTTTTTTGATACGACCATGTATTTAGTTTTTTCTTCGTTTATTTTCAGGCCTACGCTTAGTGTTGCTTCTTCAAAGTTCGATACTATATCCTTAACTTCCAGTGTTGTCTGTGCTACTGCATCTACATCATCTGCAAATGCGAGAATAATCTTTGCTCCTCTGGCAGTTATGTCTGGTTTGACTCTGGTATAGATTTTTCGCATTGCATATTCCAATGCTAGGTTAAATAGTAATGGGGACAGCGGGTCTCCCTGTCTGAGTCCGGTGCTTATGCCGAAAGCCTTTGAAGTTTTGCCTCCTATTCTAATTTAAAGGAGTGGGAATGGTATGGCGTATTGATGGCAGGTTTGTTGGGCAGACTTATCTAAATATTCTAGAAAACATCGTGCTTCCCAGTGTAGAACAGTTGTATCCAGAAAACAATTTTATCCTCCAACAAGATAATTGTCCTTTCACACTGCAAATATAATAAACTAGTGGCTCCAGAATAAAAACATCGAAACCTTACCATGGCGAGAACGTGTGGGGGGTTATTATAAAATGATTGTATTAGCGTAATTCTATACCTCAAAATACTGAAGAGCTGTGGCACTGTATACAACAGGTTTGGGAAGAGCTCTCTGAAGAAGACAATTTCATAGTTCCTTTCACGTAGGTAGACCGAAGACTACGTGCTGTTATCAATACTGATGGAGATATTACAAAATATTAATTTTATTTTTACATACCTAAATTTAGTATTGTTTTGGTCTTCCAGACCCTCGCTTTCTTTCGAGAGATTCTTGTTCCCTCCATTTTTTATTAATAGAAAAACTATGGGTCTGTTTATGTTAAAATGTTTTGCTGCCTCTGATAGTGCTCAGTTATCTTTTAATTTGGTTACAATTCTTGCTTTACTATATTTTTGAGTTAAGTCGTTTGTTTTATTCCTTATTAATAATAAAAAAGTCATCAAAAGTCAGTACAAAAACATATAAATATCATCGTTGATGGAGACGTAAACTTATCACTGAATTGGATAAAATGGACAAGTGGAAATAGTACATTGAGGAACTATTTAATGATGAAAGGGCCAGACATAACTATGGACAACATAAAACGAGCAATAAAATTAACAAAGACCAGAAAAGCGACAGAACCAGATGAAATACCGAGTGAAATAATGAAGCTCTTTGAAAATTCATGTACAAGATCTCTTCTTAATCATTTTAACAAAATTTTTAAGACAGACTATATACTCTTCGAATTTTGCACTCAAAGATGTACCAAAAAATAGAAGAATCACTTAGTGAGACATAGTTTATGTTCAGCAATGAGTTTGGAAGCAGAGAAGCACCATTTAGAGATCAAGTTCTGCTACAAAGATGCAGAGATATCAGCCACACGGTTCTATGTCTTTTATGGACTTTAAGAAGGCTTTTGATCAGGTCCAACATATTAAGTTGATAGCCATAGGCCATGAAGACCTATATAACAATAAAAATTTTTACTGACATCAACGTGCAAATATCAGGATTGGCCGAGATAATTCTGAAGAGGTGCAAATACGAAGAGGAGTAAGATAAGGCTGCGTTTTATCCTCACTAATATTTAACATCTATTCTGAGATCATTTTCAATAAAGCATGAAATAATATTCAATATGGTATCAAACTTAATAGCGACAATATTGATAATATGTAATACGTGTATGACACGGTGTTAATTTCAAATAGTTAAGAAGAACTTTAACATTTAAACAATCAACAGCCTGTGATGAATGTGGACTAAAGCTAAATACCACAAAGGTGATAGTTACCAGCAAAACGCCAATATAACCAGAAGTGGTATCAGATTAAGGAGAACAACTTAAGAGCAAACAACTTAGAAAAATTGATGGCAAGACATTATGAGACAGAGCTAGAAGACATATATACGACGTAGGTGCAAGGTGGGGAATATCAAGAACTGGGTAAGAAATAGAAGAGTAGAATGGAACGATCATATAAACCGAATGACAACAAATAGAGTAGTAAAGACAGCAAGAGACGGTTCACCAATAGGAAGACGATCAGTAGGAAGACCACGAAAATAATGGAACGACAACTTACTGGAGGCACATTGAAAAACAAACAGAGTTATGTCTACATAAAAAGAAGAAGAAGAAGAAAAAGAACTTAAGAGCAGCAACAGTATGACTTACCTTGGTTGTGATATAAATTTGAACTGGAACATGAGCAAAGAAATAAGAATACGTATAGAGGAGGCCAGAGCTGCATTTTTAAGATGAAGAAAATCTTATGTGAAAACAGTATTACTTGGATACTAAAAATTGGATTAACAAGATTCTATGCATTCTGAATATTAATAGAAACACTTCTCGGAAAATTGACTCGGAAAAAAAAGTCTTTAAACTTAAATCTGAGTGTCTTGCAATATGTCCGAAAAACATTAAAACGCATATGAGATAAATATAAAAGAGCCTAGTTTGAATGTTAAGTACTTGGTGGATTTAGTGCTCTGTCTAAGAGATCCAAAGCATTCTCTTCCAGCACCATAGTCCGAAAGAGTCAATTATTTTTCTATCGTCCTGTTTTATTGTTCATGTATGTAGAATTTGTAATTGTCCTACATATAGAACAAATTTAAGGCACAGACCAATCTAATTTTGGTGTCCTTTTATCTTTTCATAATTTTGATAATGTAGTTATAGTATTATTGGCCATTGCTATTCTTCTACGTATTTCAATTTCACAAGTGTTTACATTAGTAATGGAGAATCCTAGATCATTAAACTCGTTAGCCATTTCACAATGGTCTAAGTTTGAATAATTGACTGTCATAATTTTTGTTTTTTGTTTGTTGATATTTAGACCACATCTATTGCCTTCGGTTTCCATAAGCTGTAGCAGGCTCCATTTATTCGGCTTCGGCTGCAGTTATTAGAGTTTCGGCGTCTATATATCTTAGGTTTGAGATCTTTTTGCCTGTGACAGAGATACGACCATGCCATTTGTCAAGTGATTATCTGATTATATATTTCCCATAAACGCTAAATAAACTGAAAGATTTTAATTTTTATTCTGATTTCAATGTTTTCGTATAGACTCTTCACCAGAGCTGACAGATAATCAGGAACTCCAATTTTGTGTAGAATTTTCTACAAAACCTTCCAGTTTACACAGTCTGGTGCCTTCTGGTAATCCAGAAATTAGATAATCCTAGGAATTTTGAATTATCGAGCTTTTTTAATTAGCTGTCGCAAATTTAGAATTTGCTCACTTGTGCTCTTACCGTTAACGAAGCCTTCTTGAGTTCTATAACAGTAAAACACTTAAAACTTTGTTTTTAAAGCTTTCACAAAATTGATTATAATATCTTATCACTACAGCTGTTTCGGCAAAGTGCCTTTCTCAATTGATCTATTTTTGGTATGTGTTTATTCTTTATGGTGCTTAACTGAATAGGTTGAGGAAGGAACAACTGTCTCTAGTGGGTCATTCAGAATTACGTCTTTTTTTTTCAATTTGGAATAAAAATTCCTTTTATCTAATCTAATCTTCACCCCCCTGACCCATTTAATTTTTTTTTGATGTAATACCATCACAGCGCCTATGATGACGTCATAGATTTCATGTATACATCGATTGATAGTATTTTAGGTCCAATTGAATTTTCAAATTAAAATATTCATTACTTCCTGAATTATAGGCTGTAAAAAACATCTTGGAACACCCTATATATTGCTTCAAATACATTGATCTTTGTTTTTTTACAATATGATCCAATAATGTTTATTCGTTTATGGTCTTTCTCTAGGTAATATCTCCTCTGATGGAATATCTTTATTTAAGTAAAATTCATCATAGAAGCTTTTCATTCATTCTTATCGTCCAAACCGATTTGAGGAGCATATAATATACACAATATCCACAACTTCTTTGTACATCCAACACGTAATCAGTTTGAACAGCTCTTCTTTTAAAAGAATCAACCAACAACATGCCCTTAGCTATAATACTTTCAAGATTCCAAGATCCTATCCTGATTTTTCCTATCCTGAACATGTAATTATGATTTAATAAAATGTACATAGTTTTTCAAAATTCTGTTTATACAACAATATAATCAGCAACTTGCGGTGTATTAAAATGTTTTATCTATACCTGCTTCCCCCACATACACCAGCAATTCATGCAACTTAAAGAGAGTTCCCTCAACTGTGTCGTGAAAAATTTTGAACATCGAGCGAACAACAGGGGTCGAAAGCAGCATTTAAATAATTCCAAATCAACATGGAATATCAAAAAGTGATTAAGAACATAACATCGAGACCCATTAAATATTCATGCGCTAACTTGTATGAATATATATCTATTTCGTCTGGTAAGTACACTGTAAAACAGATTAATTAAGGCAGAAAATTTTCAGGCGAGAAAAGAAACAAGTTGACGAAGACATTTGGAATGGAGCTGATATTTTTCGCAGCTTGCCATCAATTTTGTTTTTTTTATCTGAGAAATAAAATATTAGGAGGCAGAATATATATATATATATATATATATATATATATATATATATATATATATTAATGTGATATTAAAAGTCAGAGGTGCCCCAAGCAATTAATTAGCTAATTAATTAATTAATTAAACTTATTTAAATGATGCAATTATGATTTTATCACACTATTTAATTCTCTTATCTCAGGGTTATATTCGTGCTTCAATATCTATGCTTTACATAAGATAGGTAAGGTCTAAGGACTATCGGAATAATAGTCATATATGATACAAAATTATATATTGAAATCAAATTCACACTCAAATATCTTAAACAAAAAATATATCATATAAGGATTATCAAAATTTTGTTCTACGTACGTGAACCTTCAAAATTTAATGTTATACACTATATAAATTAAAATTTCAAATTAAAACTGTTGTTCTATATCTCCTGATAAATATTTCTATCTTTTCTGAAGCAATTAAAAAACTTTATTGATAAAGAAAAACTGACAAATGTAAAAAAAAACTATCTCTCTGATGATGAGTTGTCCAAATCCTTGTTCCTTGTAGCCTACACTATCTATTCTTAGCAGTTCCCTAGGTAATCAGCAATCTTACAACAAATTATTGCGAGCCTCTCGTCTTCAATGATCTCCTTCAGATGCACGTATCGTTAAAAAAAAGATGCTAGCATCTTCTCCTCTCGATAAACTGAATCTCTCGTTCCGGCCTGAACAGTGACTCTTGGAATATATAAGTAGAAAGGTATGACTTACAATATTTTACTGGATCAGCTTCCGTCAGGATACACTTAGTCCACGAAAACTCACAAACATTCACTTCTAATGCTTACTATCATTTGAGAACCGCCAAAGAACGCCTTGCACCCTTGGAAAACAACTGATGATCTTTTTTTCCTCTAAAATCTAGCTAAACTCTCATTCATCTATCTCTCCCACTTTTTTTCACTCTTTGCCAATCAAAGTTCGTCATATTTATCCCCATTTGGATAACAAACAACAACCTTAACTACAATTATAACTTTCCTAAAAACTATTAACGTGTTAATCGTTTCTACAAATTCTTAAAAACTAACTATAGTAGTAGTAGAGAAATATAATTTCTAAATTCTACCCTATTGTCTTTATTCACTGTACAAGTCCATTTAGAAAACCCGGTCGTATTGTTCAATTCACTACGTTCACTCAAATATATTTTACAAAGAAAATAATTTATGCATATCTTAAATTTTGTTTACTACATGTAATCCAAAGATAATGGACTTTCATTTCTTTGCAATATCTTTCATAGTTTATCAGTTGAAATATTTTGAATTATTATGTTTTATAATTTGAAATATATTAAGAGCAAACCAATATTATTTTTAATTTTACATAGCATAACAATATATATATATATATATATATATATATATATATATATATATTTATATATATATATATATATATATATTTATATATATATATATATATATATATATATATATATATATATATATATATATATATATATATATATATCTATATATATAGATATATATATCTATATAGGTAAAATGTATATAATATATCCACTGATCCAAAATAATTGTCATCATAGTGGCCTCTGAAGGACAGAGATTGCTTTACAGCGAAGGTCTATCATTAATTTAGATATACTTGTCAGTTTACGTCAACTTTGACTTTTCAAGTTTAAATAACCAAAATTATTATTAAAAATGGTTTTCACTGATGAAGAAAAGTCATCTAAGCTCGTAATGTATTTTAGAAATAGCCAAAGAATTATCGGAGAAGGATTTACTTCAATCGAGATGCTTTTGAAGATTTTGTTGAAGAATTTCCCAATGTTACGGTTTATGATGACGTCTTTTGCAGAACTATTCGTCTCGTTGTAGATGTATATAGAGAAACAGGAAGCGTATCTTTTAACAATTCAACTATAATTTCATCTGGGTCCAGTGCCTTTCCAAATTTTGCATTCTGTTGCTAAACAATTCGCTATTTTAAATTTTTTTCATATACCGTGATAGCAATCTAACTATATACGGAATATTGTCACAGAAGTTTATCATCCTGTAAGTTGACTGCGAAAATCCAACCATAATCATAGAATATTTTTCATTCATTTGGGTCAATACTCACTCTGCAAAAGTTATTATATGCTTTTCAGCATTCTCTCATATATTGAATCAATGATCACTATAGCACAATATCAGAGAACAAAATCGTCGATATAAAATATTAAATACATTCATATACTAAATTTTATGGAGTAGCAATTGAAATCGATTTGTCAGCCTAAAGCGCTGTGCTTTTTCATTTAATTGTAATAACCTGTCCCAGTTGCATTTATTATATATGGATGCTTTATTCCAACAGTTAACAAAATTTACAAATATACCTTCCATATCAGTAAAGCTCTTCTTAATTTGTCACCTGTTTTGTTTATTTTCTTACTGGAATAAAGTTTTCTCTTAAAAACATCTACTCTTTTAAGGTTTGTTTTAAAATCTTCTTCTCTTCAAATCTTTTTTCAATAATTGTCTATTCCGACATCAAATTTCGTCAAGCTGGGATAAAATGTTATTCTCAAATATTCTCCTACACTTCCTTGGCGGCTCAGCAGCTAGTTGGAAAATATAAGAATCAACGCACCGGCATAAACTGCTGGAATAATATAGAACAAATATAGAATAAAACAATTTAATTTATCCTACCAAAAACATACCTATAACTTATACCTAATCACCTACAGCTAATGATTTTTGCGGTAGTTCGTACATCTTGCCCTTGATTCGCGTACCACACACTATAGCACGTTCGCTAGTTTTTGTTACACAAATTTAATAGAACGTTGCACAAAAATAATTGCTAAAACTAATACTGTATATATTCAGGGATTCTACATTATTCACTGCCTTTCCTCGCTCAACCATCTCTCTCTGTTGTCCCATTCTCCTCATCGTTTAGGCCTCCCTTTCTCATGGCGTCGTCTACTTCGTCATCCAGGATCTTCGGGTTCGTCCTCTTTTCCTCCTTCCTATGGGGCTCCATTCGGTTATTCTCTTTATCCATCTACTATCACTAGTTCTTCTTACATGTCCATACCACTTTAGTCAGTGGTATGAACATGTAAGTTAATAAAGCAAAGAAGGTCACTTCTTTGCTTTATTTCGTCATTACTTCTCCTATCTGTTCGTATTACTCTGCAGCATTTTCGCAGTCATTCCATCTCTGTTGCTACTATCTTACTGCTGTTTTTCTTGTTTATAATCCAATTTTCAGCCCCATATGTCATAATACTTCGCAATAATTTTTTATAAATCTGTGTTTTGTCTTCATATTTAGGTGTCTATCCCACCATACTGAGTTAAGTTGTCGGATTGCTGTTCTTGTTTGTTCTAATCTTTGCTTAATTTCTTCCTCTGTTGTTGCCTTTTTCGTGATTACAAACCCCAAGTATTTGAATTTATCCTTTTTTTTTATTGTTACGTTGTTGTCAATCTGTAGATCTTCTATGTCTTCTTCGCTTGTAGATAGATACTCTGTTTTCGCGAGGTTAATATCTAGACCAGCAATGGTATATTCTTTTTGTAGTTTCTTTATCATGTAACTGAGGTCTTCTTGGTCTTGTGCAATCACTACTTGCTCGTCTACAAAACTTAACGTATATAGGTATTCGTTTCGTGTCGGTACTCCCATGCCTTCGCATTTTCTTTTCCATGTAGTCAAGTATATTTTGAGAAGGGTTGGGTAGGGTTGGAGATGTGGAACAACCCTACAGGAGCCTTTTTGTTGTGGTGAAGTCTGCTATGATGCTTGTTCCCATTTTATTGTACAATTTATTTTCTTTATACAGAGCTTTTGTAGCTTATATGAGTTTCGTCTGTGTTTCTAATTTGTACATTACCTCTCATAGTTCTGACCTTGGTACAGAGTCATACGCCTTTCTCAGGTCCACAATTGAAAAATAAATATCTCTATTTTTTGCTTTTTTCTTTTCCAACAGTTGTTCCACTGTGTATATGTGGTCTATGCATGATCTTCCCGCCGTGAAGCCTGCCTGATCCTCCCCGATTTTGCCTTTTATCGCTTATCATGAAAGGTAATATATTTACTCTCAACATCAGTTGCATGATAAACATCTTGCCATGTTTCTTTACTCAAGAGATTGTTGAATGCATTTATAGCGCCTTCATGTATTACTCTGAAAGTATTTCAAACTGATGTCATAGTTAGATTAATAAATTTTAACTTCAAAAGGAATATATCGTGATCCGATTCAGTCTTTTTATTTACAGTACCTATACATTCATCAAAATTTGTTTATACCTGATCTAAAATATTTCCGCATGTGGAAGTCGACATTGTATATGTAAAGTTCCTGGAAGACAATTCATAAGATGCTAGAAGACCAGAAAATATGTGTGAATTATTTAGTGTCATGGAATTTATATTAAAATCGCCTGTTAAAAATATGAATTGATTTGGTTATTAATATAGAAACTGCTGGGCATACCAGCACTAGAGAATATAATTACATTTACTACTTTTCTAAGATGCCCTCCATGAAGTGATATGGAAAAGCACTCTAACCAAAGAAACCAAAATAAGGATCTTTTAAAGCATAGTGCTGAATATTACTCTATATGGAGCGAAAGTATGGTCAATGACAATAACAATACGAAATAAAATAAGAACAGTTGAATTGGACTTTAGAATAGAATAAGAAAAAAGGAAATATAGATCATAATGGAAGTAGAATTACAAAAAAGTTGAAAAACAGAGTCCTGCAGTGGTACGGACCTGCACAAAGAATGCACAGATGGTCAAAAAGAATATTGGATTTATTAAAAGAGATATTGAAGAGTAAGATCTGCTATAAAATAAAAAACGTACATTAGAAATGTTATGATATATAGAGATCTCAAAGAAGGTGACTAGGAGAATAGAGAGACGTGGAAGATGAAAACGGCAAACTCATAAATGGGAAAAAGCCAAAGAAGAAAAAGAAGAAAGAAGAAGCAAATAGTTATCTATTGGCTCTTTCTATTTAATTACTATGTTTTTTCTTTGTTGGTTCAGTTGTCGTAATCCATAGAACCGCAAAATAGAAGTCTGAAATTAAGCTGACTTTGTTAGAGTTGGCGCAATTTAATGACTTAAAAAAAGATTACTTAATATACAGACTTAATATATTGTACTTCCATCATATTTTACCACCAACCCAGTCGTATACATGTTGAAATAATTTTCATAGATTAAACTGCTGTTAAGAGTTTAACCAATTTTAATAAAATTGAAAAAACAGTAGTTTTCAGTGTCATTACATGGTCATTTATTGGTACCTACTTTGCTTTAAACAGTGTAGGTAATAATCACAGATTTTAATAAAATATTGGATCATTTTATTTTAATTAATTAGCATTTATATTTTATATCATCTAAAAGATTTAGCATATCTAACAGCTCATTGTTTTTTAATTGGACAGAATTTAAAGTTGTTCGGTCATTAGTCAGTTTGAAAAACGTCAGGCATTAGCAAAAATCTTGTAAAGCTTAGCCATTTTGATACTATCTGTTAAAAAAAAGGGTTAAAAGAGTTCTTGAGTATGTTTCTCGTTGTTTAGTCTTTGTTTTGGCCAGGCGACTGTATTTTACGCTCATGAACATGTTAATGACTTAATTTAAGACGAAAGATGAAAAGTAAAAGAATTTACATTTTTCGCTCGGAACAAAGAACGCATTTGAATACAAGGGAATCGTAAACATATCAACGGTCTGCTCTGATTTTGTAATGACGTGATTTTATTAAATACTTAACTACAATTTTCTGCTCTTAAATCTTAAATGTACAAACAGTATCAAGCTGTGATGATTGACTTGATTTTAGAGTTTAGTTTTTAGTAGGGTATCGTTGAACTATATTGGCACTTAAAAATAAATGCTATAATTATATTAAGGAAACAGGATACGATAAATAAAGAAAACGCTGAGATTAAATCAATTGAATTTAATACAATTATTAACTCTAAGTAAAACCACTAATTGTAAAAACAATCTTTATTATTTAACACATAGAATGCGTTTCAACATCTCTGTCATCATGAGCTGTAAATATAAAAGAATCTAAATCTGAAATGCACAAGAATGCACGACTTTAAGAAAAACCTTATTAGAAAATTATTCTATGTAAAAAACGCCAAAGGAAATAGTTATTAAAAAGGACTCCAAAAGTACAATTGCTCTCTTCTGTGTTCCCTTTTGCAGAAAGAGAATGAGACCAGAATTTGTGACATCTGTCAGTATTGTACCTACTGTCAATCAGCATCAAAACTATTCGGTAATTCAGTAACTATATCGGTAATTATGATCTTTAAAGGGGTATGAAAATTTATGTAAATAAATTTTCATTACGTTCTTTTTCCGTCTTTTATCAAACCTCATTATTTACTATCGTATCTTCAGTCGACTCGTCGTCGTTCTCCTCAACAGCTACGTTAATACGGTCTTCAATTTCTTACGAGGTGTCCTCTTAAAACTCGGAATCTCGATCTTCATCATGAGTTTGTTTTTGCTTATCGCTTTTATCAGCACTGTCAAAGTCACTTTAATTATTTATTATTTCTTCAAGCCAAGCTTGAGTTAACCCTTTACAGCATTCATTTTTGTTTTTTGTCAAAAATAAATTCTCAGATAAGAATTTTAATTCTAGTTTTACGTAAAAATATTGAAAAAAATCTAGCTACGAGAAAAACTTTATTGACAAAAAAATGTTTGGTGCCAAATATAGAACATCATGCAACAATGTAATATAAGTCAAACTATTTTGAAGGTACAGTATACACTATACAGTATGAAACTGCAAATAACAGTTTCTTTCTTTATTATCACAGAAAGGTATTGTGCATTTTGTGTACACTGTATATGTTTTCCCTGTACAGTCTGGAAATTTGCATCTTGACCTAGTGCTCTCATCCCAATAGGGAAAATGATCAAACCCATCTTTACGGATGTCTTCTTGGGGTATTTTTTAGTGGGTCCCATTTCTCGTTTGTTCTCGTACATCTGTTGAATGTACTTGACGGTCTTCCTACTCTGTTCTGTTTAATTGGTTTTCCGGCTAGGAAAAATTAAATTTGATTTACCCCTAAAAGGGGTAAATCAAATTTCTTCGCCCTTTTGGCTAATAACCAACAGTTCACAGCTGTCATGTCAATGAAATGAAAAAGTATTCATAAATAATATTTCTTCGACCTGATTTTTATACGATAAAATCCTAACATGGAATTAAGGTCTGCACTTCCCAGGTAGTTGTTGTAGATTAGGACACTGTTAGGACAAGGTATCATTTTATGTATACTTTCTTGTTTAAAAAATCTTCTTTTTTCTCCTTTTGGTTCACTTCCAGCATATGTTGACATTGTAGTACCGATTTTATTATCAAACCAGGACACTACACTGACATCCACATTGTCTATATTGTGTCTTTCTCAGCTGGCATCACACTCCAGGAACACGATTAAGTCTTACTGTTCCCAAAGGTAAAATGCCCTCTTGGGTCAGATATATTATAACAGGTATGCTGGTGAACCAATTGTCAAAAAACAACTTGTAATGTTGATGTTTTGGTATCGAATCTGCTAATTTAACAACCATGTTGCTGCTCATACTAAGATTTGGTGCTCCTAAAGGTACAATATTACTCTGGGAACCAGCAAACAAATTAAAGTCGTAGTTGAATCCCGAAATACTACTCAGCACAAAGTTTCTGAAGTCCCACTTATATAGTTTTTTTTTGGATTATACTGCTTTAGCTGGCTTCGCGCTTTTGTTGGTATAATCTGTTCGTCTACAGCTAGAAATTCTTCTTTCGGAACCATGAGTAGTCGTTTTTTGATTTGGCTCAGAACAGGTCTAATTTTTAATAATCTGTCATGTCCAGGCTGATCATTTTCAATCATGTCGTCATTGTTATTGAAATGGAAGAAACGTTTTATTTCTTTGAATCTGTTACAGCTCATCACATCGCTAGTGTTCGGTGGCTAATATTGGCATTCCAATAGTGTCTTGTTGATGGAAGTTGAATTATCGACATAGACGTAAATAGTAATTCCTATAAGTTGTTTTATTTTATATTTTTTTTATATTAGCTGGTTTATCTGGACGTTGTTGCACTAAGTATTGAGCACTGAGAACCAGTAAATTTTGTAGCATCTTCTGATCTTCTCAGATTTCCTTTCACCCAATTATGAGATTTCTTCCTTTTATATCGTAGTCTTTCAGACAAAGGGGTATCATCATCTGAGGAATCTGAGGATGTGGCAGAAATGACAGTTACCTTGACATTGCTTGGTAAATTTTCGCGCTCGTCATTGTCACTATCTTGACACAATATTATCTCATTTGTGCCGTCTTTATCGGAGAGATCTGATTCTTCACTATTAATACTATTTGGAATACTCCATTCATTGTACCATAAAAAAGTTTCGAATCCATATCTACAAAAACAACCAATGAGTCCATAACTTTATAGTGTGCCATATATAGCACAAACCCTTTTTGGGGTTTTCGAGAGACTTTCAACATTCTTAATTTTTAGTACCCACCTAAGCAGATATCTAATATCACAATACAATAAATTTCAATTTTTTGTCGCCGTAAAAAACGTTTTTGCTATGAAAAATAACCTCTAACTTCGAGCACTGTTTCACGTGGCTCAGAATTTCAACAAGAATGAACTTGAAACTGCGTATGGCTGCCTATCTCGCCATCAGAACTATGCCGCATATCTTGCCTAGACTATTAGTACCTACGTGTCGGATATGAGCTGCCATGTAGCTACAACAAAAATTGAGTTAAAATATTAAAAAAAAAATTTTTGTGCCATTTATGGCACATAATGCGATAAATGGTTAAGAGTTTTCGGTAATGGTTGAACATTTTTGTACTGTTAACGTATAAAATGTGTTTTAAGTGTTTTCATCTCTGCTGTTTCTAACATCCTTTTTGTTCTCTCTGTGTCAGGTCTTGTTTCTGCCGCGTATGTCATTATTGGTCTGATGACTGTTTTGTAAATTCTGCCTTTCGTTTCTTTCCCGATATTTTTATTTCTCCATATTGTTTCGTTTAGGCAGCCTGCGGCTCTGTTTGCTCTATTCACTTGATCTTCCACTTCGGTTTCGAGCTTTCCATAGCTAGATAATGTGATGCCTAGATATTTAAACTCCATCACTTGTTCTATTATCTGACCTTCCAGCTCCAATTTACATCTTAGTAAATTTCCTGTTATAACCATGCATTTTGTCTTTGTTGATATGCATAAAAATTAATGTTTATATCACTGAATAGTTAATTGAATAACCTTTCAGGTAAGCTAGCATATTACTCCTATTCTCATTTAAAATAATTATCAAATACGTCTTCACGCCCAGATGAATAACGTCACTAGTATGACATTTATGCCAAAAAATTATAATATAAAAATAAAAATCGACCTGTTTCGGTATTTGTCTCCAAAATTGCCCATTCTCGAAAAAATAAATTTATTCCACAATTTTGCCCCTCACTATATATTAACTCGTGTAAACTATACGAAGCTACAAGAAAGAAGCATAATATCTCAATAAATTTATAAAGGAGACATGAATGTTGAACATATAACAGGTTATTTAAAAGACACTTCTCTTCCTACTTTCGCATTCATATCTTACACAATTTAATGTCATATATTGGTACTTTTCTAATTAGCTTTTAATTAGAGAAATTGGAAAGGTGAGAAAGAAAAATTCTCAGATCTATAACCCGGTTCACAATTTGTTGATAGCTCACTACAAGTTTAACCCTAATTAGAAAACTGAAATACAGAGAGGATAAGTAATACAATATAATAGTAAAAACCAACCTAAAACTGACGGTTTAAGACGTTTTCGACTAACCCACCTTATATCCGAAGGAATACAATACCTTATAATCCTATTACGGGGGTATTTTGAATGGTTAGATATGAACGACCAGTGTCGTAGAGTATATGATTGAAACATTTATTTGAACTAAATAAATATATTTTTTAAATTGTACTTATGTAAATTGTATTTTTTAATAAAACTTATTTCTTTTATTCAAAAATAAAAAGTTTCTTGCCATTTGTAAAAGATACATTTATTTAATTAAGGAAAAAGGCGCCAAATGTCGCCTGGCAAAATTTCCAATGTGTTTTAAATGTATCCATTATTTTTGAATCAGGAGAAAACTAATAAATATTTTTGAAAAATTTAAACGCAGAATGAAAGATTACATTATTACTCAGGAGAAAGTCTCTGAAAACTTCTACAGTGTTTATTTTAATATGTTATGCAACAGGGGTGAAAATAAAAGAGAAAATATAGTATAATTTTTAATTGAAAATATTGCATGCAAAATAAACTTTTTATTTATTCTAAAAAATATTTCATTCTGCTTTTAAATTTTTCAAAAACGCTTTTTAGTTTTCTCAGGATTTGAAAAAAAAATGGATACATTTAAAACACATTGAACATTTTGACAGGCGACATTTTGCGCCTTTCCCCTTTAATACCTTACGATTACAACTACTATTACTTAAGTTATATAATTACGATTAGGAAACTATTCAAATTCAAAATAAATAGGATCAACTTCGGAATCCGAGTCGTCTTGAGGGTTAATAATTAGGTTAATAATCTCTACGGTCGCATCAATTGTGTTATCAAGATCCCACATTTTTTGTTCTTCTATTACATGTCTCACTGCATCTTTCCAGTTTTGTTTTGTAATATGTTATAAAGACTCGTATAACAATTCACGTACAACTTGTATTTTATATGACGTATTTTTTCTAGCCACATAACTTTTAATTTGTGCTCAAATGAGTTCAATTGGATTTATTTCGCAGTGGTAGAGTAGAAGTCTAAAGACTGTGATGTTTCGCCTTTCCGCCATTTTGTCAACTACGTATTTCTTGAACTTTGATTTGTATTGCCGGGCAATTTTTAAAAGTTCTGCTTTTACCATTCCATCTTCGTAAGGCAGATACTTATTCCGCAGCCAGTCAAGGATATCCTGTTTCTTCCACGCATTCGTTAGAAGTTTTTCTACTAGTCGTGAATTATAAGGTGCATTATCTAATACTATAATTGAATTTGGTGGTATGTGTTCAATCATTTGCTCAAAATACTCTTCGAAAACATCAGCTGTCATCTCCTCGTGATAGTCTTTTGTGCTTTTGGAATGAAATTCCAACAAACCATGCTTAACAAATCCTTTTTCACTGCCAATGTGAGAAATTATTAATCTACTGCCTTTACCAGAAGGTGGGGAGATACCAGTAGACCAACCTTCCATAAAGGCTTGCCTGGAGCTTAATATATTTTTATCTGACCAAATTTTTTTATAGTATGACCTGAGTTTACCCACGTTTCATCCTGGTAGAAGATGGGCCTTTCTTCAGCCCGGAATTTTCGTATGAATCTTAGATAATTTCTTCTCCAACATCATCTTCTCCTCCCGGTCAATCAAAAGTGATTTTCGGTCTGATTTCTCTCACCGGAAATTTAATTCTTTTAAAACTTGCCACAATTTAGTTCGTCCGATATGAGGCAAAACAAAAAAATTGTTTTCGTTTGTAATAACTTCACCCTTTCAAGTTCAGTTTCGAATATAATTATATTATTAAAAATCTGGGGAATTCCATCTTAATTATCTTGCAACGAGTAGTACCTTCGGATATGAATTCCAGGTTTTCTAGTAAAGTGATTAAACGCGAAGATTAGTATTGAAATATCCAAAGAGATAAGGTATTCTTATTTACAAAATTGTTAATGGTTAAATTCTTATTTTTATTAATATAATATAATAACCAACATTAGTAATTGTTTTTTTGCTAAATATATTAGTATTAAAATATTATCAATATTATATATAACAGTATTAAAACATTATATTATTATTTAATGAATAAACACCTTAGGAACGCCTATGATTTACGACCGTTTTATGAGTTTGAGGCATATTTCGTGCTCTCAACAATTTGTGAACGAAGAATATATATGAAGGCATATAAATACGGTTGAAGAATGGATACGACAAGCAAATACGGAGCTAGCAGAACTCTATACTGAACCTAGCATAAGCCGTTTCATAAGAATACATAGAGTTAGAACATGTGATGACAATGAACGATGAGAGGATGCCAAAGATGGTCCTTAAACCAAGGAAGGATGGACGTAAAAAGATGAAAAGAAAGACAGATAATTTATGAGAATATACAACAACAAGCAGTGATGAGGGGTGAAGAATAGCAGATCAATTCAGCAGACAAGAAGCATGATTAGATTAGAAGACAAAAGCAGTGATGAGGGATGGATGATAATACATCAATACAGCAGGCAAGAAGCTTGATTAGATTAGAAGTCAGCTAAATGGACAATATGTATATTTTTAAAATATATATTGATTTATTCTTATTTTAGCCCTAGACCCCCACGGCTTGTAAAAATAAATGAATGTAAACTTTTCATTGAAAACATAAAATATTAATTGTATATTAAAAAATACGGAAGTAGAAGTAAATTTAAATACTTGAAGTACCCAACAATATAAAGTATACAGCTGGCATAAAGTGGTACTTTTCAATTACCAAATTATATATGTATATCTTAAATCAACAAAGATCAGATGCTTGTGGTTGCAGGTCACTAGTACTTCAAAAAAATCGTTAAAAGCATTAACGCGGTTAAAGCATATATTATTTACAAAAATTATACGTTTTAGCTATATTAATAAACGGTCCAAATGAAAGCAACTGATCACCCCATGAAAGATATTGCCAAAGGCCTAACCCTACCAGCCACATGGCATCCTTCGAAAAATAACTGCTTCCTTTATTGAACCCTTGGACCCATGTCAGGTGCACAATTGTTATGCAACTGTTTTTTTATTCAACTGTTTCGGTTATAGGTCAAACTTGCAAGTAGGCGGAAGTGCCTTTTGTTTTCTGGCCGTGACTGTCGTGTGTTTGGTCGTTCGAGTTGACGAATGACGGATCGCGTTGAGTAGAAGATGTCGGATATTGACGCTTTGACCGCTGAAAGATTGATTGAAGGCTGAATTAATTATTTCAGGTAAAAACGAGTTGTTCCAATAAGGTCTGGTCGTAAAAATGTGAATTAGCACATTAAAATGGTAATGGAATGAAAGATGAAAAAAGTGATTAAAATTTTTATAACCTAGAAAATAAAAAAGCCAAATTATGAACGCTAAATTATGTTTCAAATAATTTAATTAAAAACTAATTATAATAAACCCCCCACAATTAACCTGTAGAGAAAATAATAGGAGTCACTCGAATCCCTTCCTCGTCTGAGTATTATACTGTTCCATATCCTAAAGCTCAATTAATTTTGCAGGAGAGCGTTTTTATATTTAATGTAAAATATTTTTGATAATATTGTAAAAATGTTAAAAAACACATGATCACTGTTTGCATATTAAATTACTGTTTGTCATAGTGCTTTACTATTGCCAATTAAAACAACACTAACATGTAATACGGAAAAATTTATTTGGATATAGAAAAAAAGGAACATTTAACCATAATATTTCAGATATAGAACATGTGTATACTGGATATCTTCTTCTTCTTGTGGTGCCTATCCGTTACGGATCTTGCCTACTAGCATGGCAATTCTAACTATATTAACCGCAGCTCGAAATAGTCCTGAAGTGGTCAAGGAAAACCATTTTCGTGAGTTCTGGAGCCAAGATATTCTTCTTCTTCCTGGTCCCCTCTTTCCGTAGAGTTTTCGCTGTAATATAAGTTGCAGCAGGTTATATCTATGATCGTTTCGCATTATATGTCCAAGATATTCTAGCTTGCGCTGTTTCACTGTGGATATAATTTTACATGTTTTATCCATCCGACGTAGAACCTCAATGTTTCTTATTCGGTCCACCAAGGAGATCCTCAGTATCCGTCTATAACACCACATCTCAAACGCCTCGAGTTTTCCCATGGATGCCTCGGTTAGTGTCCATAATTCAACCCCATAGAGCAGCACTGTAAATACGTAGCATCTCAATAAACGGATTTTCGTTTTTAAGGGTAGGTCGTGGCTCTTAAATATCTTGCTCATTCTGACAAATGCTGACCTGGCTTTTTCATTTCTTTGATTTATCTCAACTGAGTGGTCCGATTGGTCGTTTATGGTGGTTCCTAAATAGTAGTAACGGGGCACTTGGAGTATTTGTTGCTGATCTACCAGTAATTGACTAGGTGGAATATGCTTCTTACTGATGACCATGTACTTTGTTTTCATGATGTTAAAATCAAGCCCGTATTCTTGACTGATTCTCCACAATTGCGTTACTAGTGTCTGTAAACCTTCTAAACTGTCTGCAAAGAGGATGGTGTCTTCTGCATATCTGATGTTATTCAGGCGCTCACCATTTATGAGCATACCCTCTTCGATATGCTCTATGGCCTGGCTCATGACGTGTTCCGAATAGACGTTAAATAATAGGGGAGAGAGTATGCAGCCCTGTTGTTGATTGGTTGTATTATATGTTCTTGATTACTCGAAGGTCTTTGTTATCCACATCAGTTGCCTTTAGTATATCCATGAGCTTATCGTGCTTGATTCTGTCGAAAACTTTCTGGTAGTCGATAAAGCATACATAAATATCGCAGTTGACGTATCTGCACCTTTGAAGTATTACCTGAACCTCGCACAAGGCTTCTCTTGTACCTAACGCATCCCTGAATCCAAACTGCGTTCGTGAGATCTTTGACTCGCATTTCTGATAAATTCTTCTATGTATTATCTTTAAGAAGATCTTAAGAATGTGGCTCATTAGACTGATAAAACGATGCTCTTCGCTTTTTTTTGCATTAGGTTTTTTAGGTATAGCAATAAATGTAGATTTTAACCAGCTCTCTGGGATTTTCCCGAGTCATAGATTTTATTGAACGTCGTCTTAAGCCATTTTACTCCTACGTCTCCCATGATTTTTAGAAATTCGGAATGAAAGTTGTCGGGCCCTGGTGCTTTGCCTGCTTTGGTTGCTTTAATTGCGGCTTTGACTTCGTCTTGAGTGATTGGTGATCCTGTGTCGTATTCCATAATTATCTGGTTGTTATCTATTGTCATCGAATGTCTTCTCAACGTATCTCTTTCATATATTCTTTGTTTGTTCAATGTCTATTACCGGGTCGCCATGATCATCAGTCGTATGTCCTGATCTCTTGGGTTTGTACATTCCTGCAGCCTCTTTTACCTTCTTGTGGAGATTAAACGATTCGTGTCTACTTTCCAATGATTCCATTTCTCAGCATTGATCTTCCAACCATTTGTTTTTGGTTTCTCTAATGGTTTTTCTTATTTCTTTGTCAATTCGGTTATACTCCCACATGTCTCTGTTTTTGGCTCTTCTTCTATTCTCCATCATAATTAGGATTTTGTCAGTAATTCACTCTTTCTTTTTATCCGTTGTTGGGTGAAGATATTTATCTAGGATTGCCTGGTTAATTAATACTGGATATAGAACTAACTAATTCTTAAAATGTTTTAATAGTGGTAACGACAACTTATCAAATAAAAACCAAAATTTATTAAATATATGACACATTAATATTTCTCGCTACTTTCCGTATTTATCTTTTTCTTTTGTTTTTCTTCGTTGCACATGATACTTGAATTTTGATTTAAAACAACATTATAAAAATTTTTATCAACTACTATCTAATAGAATTTTCTGTGACACATAACCTTAAGATGGTAAGTATACAATTTCATCACAAAGATGTACATAAAATATCCTGAATTTCTCATGATGGGAAAACGAGAGAAACCAAATAGATCATGTTTTCTTTAGAAGAAATCTCAATAGATCCGTGACTTCTTGTAGAAGCTACAGAAGAGCAGATGCAGACAGTAACCATATATTGACAATAGCCACACTCAAGCAAGAAATTCTCAAACAACCAAGAAAAGGAAAACAACGGAAAAAATAAGAACTAGAGCAGCTTAAAGATGAAGAGGTAACAAAAAGAACAGAGGAAGAAACAATTACATGCTCTGCTAATTGCAAAGCTCAATAGGCCTTTAAGGCCTAGGCTACAAAATTTACATCAACTGTTTGTTGCTCTTTTTCATTTTAACTATAAATTCCTTCAATTCTGAGACCTTTTTGTACGCTAATAAACCATCTTTGTCTGGACCGTCTTTTCTTTCTTTGGAATGATTGGGCCCCGTTTTGGAATTATCTTTGGCATTCTCTTCCTTTCAATTCTCATCATATGCCCGATCCATCTCACTCTCTGTGCTTTTATCAAGCGACTGATGCTTGGTTCGTTATACAGATCCTGTAGCTTCCTGTTTGTTCGTCGTACCCAACCTTTCACAATGTTTTTGTCTCCATATATAGTTCTGAGTATTTTCCTTCCCCATCTTTACAATTTCTCCGTATTTGCTTTTTCGCTGTCTATACTTTACTACCATACGTAACTATAGGCCTTATTACTGTTTTATATATCCTTAACTTTTCTAGATATATATTTGGATTTAATCAGTGGTCTTAAGCTTCCCGAAAGTTTTATTTCCCTTTGCTAATGTGGCATTCAGTTCCCAATCTTTTTGACCATTCTCTTCTATAATAACCCCCAGATCCACTCTCTCGAAATTATATTCCCTTGATTCATTAGGTATGAAAGTAAACTGCCCCTATTTGATCTGTATTTACGAGTGTTATGTACTTTGACTTTTTCTAGTTTATTTATAGATCAAAATATTTTGCCTCCTTTTCTAATTTTGTTATAACATTTTGTAATTCTTTTCCTGTTTTCGTTAGAATAGTAAGATCATCAGCGAAGACCAGACATTGATGTTCATTTCAGTTGTATAAAGTACTAGCAAAAATTATAAGAAGTAGAATAAAAACCTACGAAATAGAGATAGTAGGAAAATACCCGCTCATCGGATGAATCCGAGTGAAATCATTAAAGACATAAATGTTTTGAAGTTATACTTCCATACGCAGGTCGGCGTTGGAAATTTGCATGAGAGTGAATCTGTGAAACCATTACATATGTAAGATAATGAGTAAGAGAGAGACAGAAGATATATTTTCTCTCTCTTCCTCTCTCGAGAATAAAAATGTTCCTTTTGTATATATATTTAATATTATATAATATTGTATATATATATATATATATATATATATATATATTATATAATGTTATATATAATATAATATGTATTAATATTATTATTTATGTGATATGTTTTGTATTATTTAAAATTAAACGTTTATAATTATTTTAGGCTTTTGTATTTCAAAATAATCACTGTTTTACCGAGAACTGTCAATTTTGAAATCCGTTAGTGTCATGTCTAATTGGCAAATCCTTTACGTATTTGGTTCATACGCTGGTGGTTGTGAGTTGAATCCCAATTATGAATTTTCTTTTTTATTTTTGAAATATTTAAAAACCTCACGTTAATCTTATTAAATATATGTAATATACGCAAAAAACATAAATTTTAAAATAAATAGAAAATTTACAACATAATCCGAGTTGTTGGTTTTTTATTTTTATCTTCGTAAAGTTATGTATATTGGCAGTTTTAAATACTTATGAATATTACATTTTAATTTATATTGTATTATTATTATTATATTGAATAACCATTGAACTATTATATTGAATTATGTTGCAGTGTATTTATTGTATTGTAATTTTTATATTAATAACAAAACAAACAATGAATTTTACTGCAGAGTATGTGTAAATTTTTTTTTTGCATTCAACTCCTTTTATACATTATATAAAAATAAAAATATATATTTTCATTAAAATATTGATACAATCCTTCATTTACTATACTCCTATTACAGGTCAAATGTTTATATACAGCAAACGATGCACCATATACCTATATAACTAATTCTTTTTCTCTTTCTGCTCTCTCTTACCTATAGCATTACATATGTAATGATTGTGCAGATTGACTCCTATATAAATTTTTAACGGCGAACGCGTGTATAGAAGTGTAACTTCTACCGACAGTCCCGCTGGACTGCCACACCCATTTTTTTTTGATGCATTAACTATACTTTCTGGATATTTCATGCCATGTTTGGTTAAAACTCTTTTTAACCTATCTGTCAAATTTATTTCATCGTAGTTATGAATTGAATATAGAGAAATTCTCTTGAAAGTCCACTTTAAGTTTTCTATATAAAACTGAATTTGCCGAGCACCACTAATCGTTCCGCTTTGTTAAACTCAACAATCATCAACAACACTATGAAAAACCCTTAAACTTACCAGAATTTAAAGATCTCAATTTTAGGAGCATAGCAAAGAAAAGAATCTGCCGCAGTTGCGAGAAAAACTTTAAGAAGACATAATTCCAAATCAAGTCCTATAACCCCGGAAAACAGTATATCATTACATTTTAACTTATAGGTTACTTTTTATTTGATAAAGAAGGTAGCAAAATCTATACCAGCCTATAACAGCGGTCAACGTTTATGTAACACATAATACTTGTATTCGACATCGCGGGAACATGACATGTGTCATGTGTCAGAAAAGAGATTGAAAAGTAAGTTTAGTTAACAATTAGAAAAGTCGCCGATGCGCTCTATGCTGATGGAATACCGAGATGTTCAGTTGCCTTTTTTTAAATGGCTGCGTGTCAAGAAATGACGAGGGTCGGAATTTTCGCTTGAGGTTGGTACTAGCTAACATACGGGTACCGTATGGAATTTCTAGTAGTGATAAAGAATTATGGGTTACATTTCTGTGTGTCAGAAATAAATTAGATGCCGAAATATTCAGATTCAGAGCTATATACTATACGTATAATAAAATGTAAACTATTTTAGTAGTTTACTCGTATTACAATGTATGTTATGAATTAATCGGTTGAGTTATAATTTTTTGTTTTTCTTAGGCGCTAACTGATATAGAGCGCTAAGTGATATATAACAAAAACTGCTGTTGCTTCTGTTTAAGCTTTTTTATATTTTAGGTTATCAAAAGTATGTTTAAGTAAATTATTATGTGAAAAGTTCTAGTTTTTAAATAAAATTTGTTAGTTAATTTTTATTTAAAAAATAGATTTTACCTGTTTTGCTTTTAAAAGTTAGATTTTTAGCGTTTTAGCATATGTTTAGTGTGGATTTTTTGGTCCGTTTTAATTTTGAGGCAAAGTAAAAACCTAAAAATAGTATTTTAATAGTAAAGAACGTTGATTATTTTATTTGACCTTATATTTGCTGCTCTAGTTACAGAAAATATAAACATCTAAAGACTCCTAATGAGTATCAGAATTAGGTGAATCATTACATTTAGCAAAAAACGTTTTTAATCTTAAAAAAAGCCTCAACAAATCAGACAAATTACGGCGTCAGTGCATTGAGTTCATATCAGAATATGTCTCTTTAGGTCATTAAAAATATGTTCCTCTTTCTAAGATTAATAAATCGTCAGAACATAAGTTTTTTTCTCCCACATTATTGTGTTTTCAAGCATAATAGCTTAACTACCCGCCTCAGGGTTGTATTTTATGGATCAATGAAATTAACCTCAAATGTGTCTCAACGATAATATGCTCAAAGTTTATACCGTACAACCTGATTTGTTCGAACTCCTTATTCGCTTTAGACTCTACAAATATACTCTCATCGGAGAAATCGAACAGATGTGTGGCAAATAACAATCAAACCGGAAGAAACATTTCTATTAACATTCTGTGGCGCAATTCCCCGCAAGAAGAATTAAAATGTCTAGAACTTCAGACCGTAACTTACGGCACAAATTCAGCTAGTTTTTTAAGTACTAGCTTTTAAGTATTAGCTACTAGCCAGCCTTAAAGAGTTGGCAGTTTGCAATCAAGAAAACTACCCATTAGCTGCTGATGCTCTAGAAAATTCTTATTATGTAGATGACATTTTACATGGTGCAAATGAGATCGACACTTTATACAAGACTTACTACGTCTTGTACTAATAGAAAAACTTTCTACGGGTTTAAATTCCGCTGAAATACCACTCCATAAAGGAAGTTCTAATTCTTCTGATTTTCTCGACTCTGTTTCCTCTGAATCCCAAAAATCTAATTATGTAGTCAAACCCGTTAATTCGTCAAATAAAGTTCTTGGGGTATGTTGAAATTCTCAGTTTGACATGTTCTCTATCTCTCTTCCTGACATTTCTAGTGAAGCAAAATACACAAAAAGAGAAGTTCTATCAATTATCGCCTCACTCTATCGGCTAAATATTCCTCCTAAGTACTGAGTGATTTTAGAAAATCAACAAGTTTTTGTTTGTAAAACTGCATTTTGTGCTTTATACCAAATTAGTCGCAAAAAGGTGAATATTATTAAAGAAAAACTAAAGAGTGGAACATCAGTTCCATCTAGGTAATCACATGAACAGACCCTACAAGATTAGTGATGCTGTAGAACAAGCTATTATAACTCATATTAGTAAGTTTCCCACAGAGGAATCACATTATTCAAGGAACAGCAATCCACATAAGCGATATCTCTGACCCCAAACCTCAACATGTCACTTATGTATAAACTGTATTTTGAGGAATGCAAAGAGCTTAATGTACCTGATAGTTACTTGGTCAAGAAATCTACATATGCAAATATTTTCTCCAAAAAGTTTAATTTATCGTTTTCTCATCCAAAAAGTTACAACTGTAGCACATGCGACTCTGGGCAGTCTACAGACGAACATAAAGAAAATATAAATGTGGGATTTCAGCTGATTTCAAAAGACCGTGAAAATGCTTTAAAAGACGAAAATTTACCAACAAACCATGCCTTTACCGAAACTCACTACATCAAAGGCATTTTATCTCAGACAGTTATTGTTCTATAATTTAGGCATACATGTCGTTACTACTGAAGGCCATAAATCTATAATGCAAACCTGGACTGAAGACGTTGCTGGTAGAGGAAGTTCAGAAGTTGTTAGCTCTTTGTGGAATTAAAGGTTGTATCGAACTGGATCCTGTGTTGTTTCTTTCGAAATTTACTATTTTCCAACAGTCTCTAGATTGATTATTGGAATTAGTAATAAAATCACAGTAAGCTGACTTTTCGGTAATTTGTAATTGCCGATTATATTCAACTTTTTGTTGTTTATAAACTTTCAACAAATCAGGATCCTTAGTGGCATCTGCAATGTGTTTAATAAGAGAAAGATTAGATCTGTTACACCTTAATTCATTATTTAACCATTGTACGGGTGTTAATTCAGAAGTTTGTCGTACTTTTTTTTAGTGGAAAATGCTTTAATATTAAGTTGTTAAAAGCTTCGGTAAGAAAGACTGTCAAAAAATCAGGATCAATATTAATATCATAAAAAAAGTCTATCTTTGTACTAGCTAGCGCATATTTAAGCTTTTGTAAACCGGAAGAAGTAATAAACCGTTGAAATGTTTGATTTGTGTCAAGAACGACTGGGATGTGATTCTAGTATCATCGTTTATAGTTACTTTACATTAAAATCACCAAGTATGATCAGTTTGTCTGCTTTATTAAGCAAGGACTTCATGACATTTTTAACATGACGTACATTAATTTGCACAAAACTCTGAACTTTTCTCTACATTATAATCACATAGATTAAAAGAAGAATACATAAGATTTTCATTTACATAAATTGCAACTCCACCTTGTTTTTTTTGCCCTACAAAAGAAATTAGCTAATGAAAAGCCCAGAAATTAGCTAATAAATTTTAGATTTTCTTTAGTTTGCTAGTGCTCCAAAAAACATATGACATCATATGAATTTTGATCCGCAAGAAAAGCATTGATCATATCGACTTAATTTGAAATACACTGCAAATTACCATGAAACATGCTTACCGTACCTTGTCGAATTAGTTTATTTTGATAAAAGTCTGTAGAGGCTTAGGCTTATTCTTAGACTTATTCCAAAGCCTGTTTAAATTAGGAATTTTTCGATAGCTCTGTATAATAGGATTTTAGTATAGAACAGTATATACCAGTATGTAATGTTATACAATACTATAGACTGTAAGTTATTAAATGGTATGAAATAATAAAGAATTAAAGTTATTAGAATAAATTTTCTGTTTACCAATTCTTTTAACATTTTAATATAGTTAACTGACACTGTTTAATTGACTACATTGGTGAAAACGCGGCAATAGTCCTCTTTTTTTCATTCCCAAAACATCGTGCGTGTTGCTGCAAATGTATTACGTGAAACGGTAAAAAAATGTACCTGCCAAAAAGTGTCGTTGGCCGTCACTGTTGAGCCGTATTGTATCATGATCGAAACCCTCCATTAATCGTCGCACCAAAGAACGAAGCATCCGCGATTTAAGAACGATATTCATGTCAAGACACCGCGAGCTGGCTGACTGCGACTGTTTCCTTATCGGCCAGTAATCTGAGATCGACAATCCAGCAACGATAATAACTATACCTACGAAAACATGAGCTGAAATGAGGATCTTATAGGCCAGGAACTCAAAAATGTGTAATTCTTAAAATTTTTCTGGAAAAATTATATCCATATCTTCGTTAATATGTCTTTTAATTATGCTGTAAACATATGACTCGTATAATTAACTTTATCGTCGTATAGGCCTTTGTTTTTTTACGTATTAATTACTTACTTGTAATTTACAATAAATAATTTTAGTATGTATCTTACTATGGTGCAATCATTGCATACATCTCTGATTTTCGAACTGATTAATGTTCCTCTAGTCTAGACGGTCAATTATATTGCGTAATATTGCGAATTGTGCAAAATTTAGTTTGTTTCATCTTGACAAGGAAACCACGTGCGTGGGCACTTGCAAAAAATGGCGGAAAAAGAAAATCCGAAAGATAAAAAAAGAGAGTTTATGGTAACTTCCAGGCAAAAATGCCGATGGTGGGATATTTAAAGCAATATTTTTTAATTGCTTTTCAAACGTTGTATTTTGCAGCACACCTCCATCTGGTTGGTACACGTTCATTAGCCTCTACATCAAACCTAATGAACTCGTGTTTGCCATATATAGCAACGAGTACATGAGGAGCATCCCACTGGCTAGCAAAATCCTTGAAAACTTGTTCCAATTCCTTCGCAGTTTGTGGAAGCTGAAAATAAAATAACTTATTATTTATCTTTTTCAGGAGAATACTTTAACCCTTGAAGAGGATCAAGTACCATCTACATCCTATGCAGTTTGGAAGATAAAAGACAAAAAAAAATAAAGAGAAAACTTGATGATGACCTTATGCAATTGGCAGCTAACCATCTTAGAGAGAAACCAGACAAATATCAGAACTGGGCTTTGTCGTGTCATCGATCTACATCGCCTTGGTATATTATAAACTATTTTCAACAACAAAATTCTAAATTTTTAAATGAGCAGTTGCCACAGAACAGAACATATACTACTTCCAACAGGATAATCAGCAGAATATGAACAATTCTCAGGAAAATGATGCTTGTATCTCAATGGCGAACGAAGATTCAGTATTTAAATATATAAAGTTTAATATTTAAATAAAAATATTACACCGTGTATCAATTTTAAAACTTACAATGGTAGGCTGTTCGAATATCTAGAAATGATTGGAATAGATGATAAAGATCTGAGACTTTTACAACATCTATATTGGAACCAACAAGCTTCTATTCTGGTAATTGCCTTGGAAGGGCAATGTGGAGTTCGAATCGGGGGAGAAACTATTAGCAACATCAGATATGCAGATGACACCGCGATCATGGCTGAAAGTATCGAAGATCTTCAATTCCTTATAGATCGAGTCACTAGAGAATGCTCTAATAACGAACTAAGCCTAAATACAACAAAGACAAAGTTACTTACGAGACACTAAATCCTGATGAAGAAATTAAAACTATATAAGGTAGGTGTAGGTAATATGGCCATGTACAGTAATATGGCCATCCAACAAATTTCTTACTATTTTTATGTTTAAACGGTAGAACTCTTGATATTAGCATAGTAATACACATTTAGTGCCGAAATTGTTAAACAGATGGTGGCACATTCTCTATACATCATAACCATACACCATTGTTGTGAAAACTCGTCATTGCAGAAGCTGGTTATTAATTTCGTAATTTTTAAAAAAATCTTAACTGAATCTAATAGGTAAGTTTTTAATATATTAATTGTACTTACATGTTTCGTATACCTTCAAAATCATGTACATGTTCTTATTTTATTGTATAAATTTTGATTTAATACATTTTTTCTTAGACAAAATATCAAAATACAGTGTTGAGTAATATGGCCAGGTGAAAAGTAGGGTTATATGACCATGGCCATATTTATCTTACGTGGCCATATTACTCTACAATGCATATTTTGTTTGCCGTATTGATATTATTTCTTTTATTACAGAAATAAAAAATGCCCCAGTATCAGCGCAGGGGCCTACGAGGCAACTGGACGGAAGAAAATTTGTCAGCAGCTTTAAGAGCGGTGGAAAATGGGACCGCAGTTAACACAGCTAGTCGTACATATCACATCCCAAGGCGGACACTTCGACGATATTTAGAAGAGGGAAAACAAGTGAAGTCTTGTCTAGGGCGAAAGACTATACTTACAAATGCCCAAGAAGCAGAATTAGTTCAACATATTATCCGTCTTTCGCAAATTGGATATCCACTTACTGCAAGGGTACTTTGTAAGTGTGTATATCGGTTTACAGAACTCAATAATATCCCAAATCCTTTTCAAGAAAGCAAAGGAATAGCTGGTCGTTATTGACTACGTGGTTTTATGAAGCGCAATCCTCAAATCAGACCTAGGAAAGCACAAAACTTAAATCCGGCTAGGGCACAAAAGCTTAATAAATTTATTGTAAAAGATCATTTTACTAAGCTGGAAGGTATTTTAAGAGAAATGGACATACTTGATAAGCCCGAACGGATATATAATGTAGACGAGAAAGGTTGCAGGTTAACACTTCACCACCAGCAGAAAGTTTTGGCGCAAAAAGGGGCTAGAAGAGTACATGTTGTTGCAAACGAACATGGAGAAAGTGTTACCATTGTTTCTTGTGGTAATGCTCTCGGTACAGCAATTCCTCCAATGGTACTTTTTAAGGGTAAACGTAGTAAGCCAGAATGGGTTGACTCACTACCTCCAGGTGCTGTTGTTCAAATGACTGCAAAAGGTAGCATGAATATTGAAACGTTTTCAGTTTGGCTTCAACACTTTTCAAAATTTAAGGTTGCTGGTCCATGTATTATCATATTTGATGGTGCAAGATGCCATTTGGATCACACTATTGTAGAAACTGCCGAAAGATACGAAATTACTCTATACTGTTTACCTAGTAATACTACTCACGAGCTCCAACCAATGGACAAAGCTGTATTTAGAGCCTTTGAATATTACTGGGATGATGAAGTTATGAAATATTATTCTATTCATAGCGATCGTGTTATTACCAAACAGAGATTTGGGGCAATTTTTTCTACAGTTTGAGACAAAACAATGACACCATCTAATATAAAATCGGGGTTTTCTTCAACGGGAATTTATCCATTCAACACAGAAGCTATCCCAGAGATAGCGTTTGCCCCTAGTACTATCACATACCAACATCAGGAAGATAAAGAGAATGTCACATTATTAGAAACTAACGCTTGTAATAAAGCAGATGATTTATCCATGCCATCAACTTCAGGCATTCAACAAAAATATTACCGTTGTCATTCTACTTTGGGATTACAACCGAAAAATAACTCAAAAGAAGTATGTCTGGCCACTGATAGTAGTAACTCTTGTCGTCCCTCTACTTCGGATTTTCAACCGAAGAATCGCCCGGAAAAACCATTTCTAGACACTGATAGTAGCAACTCTGACTTATCCTTTAATTTGCATGATTCTAGCAGTGATGAAGTTATTGATTCAGAAGACGATCACAGTGATTTCTCAAACATCCAAAATACTTCATTCACAATTATGCTCGAAACACCTGAAAATGCAGCAATAAAGAACGATAACAAAAAGCCTAGAAAACCAGCTATCAACAGTCGAGCCCAAGTTGTTACTAAAGATTTATTCGGTAGATGTATTGGAAAAAGTGATTCAGAAAATATTGAAGCCAATACGCATACTATAGATGGTAAAAGAGTCTCGTCAATGCTACGAAAATTACCCAATCCAAAAAACAAATTTAAGACCTTGCCTGCTAAGAAAAAGGGAACAAAAAAACAAGAATCTTGGTTCTGCAAATTATGCAAGGAAGACAGGATGGTAGATATGAGACTGTGTAGCGTCTGTAGCACTTATATCCACGAAGAGTGCATGGGTCTCACAGCTAAAGACAAAATTGATACGTTCTTATGCCCTGATTGTGAAAAATAAGACAATATTAAGTTTCTGTACTGTATTTGCTTAACATGTAATAAAACTGTTAAAAAATCTGAAACTATTTTATTCTATTTTAAGCTTCATAATTAGATATAAAAATTTACTTTCTGTAGAGTGGCCATATTAGCGACACCATGTTGGTAATATGGCCAATAGTAGTATTTTTTTAATTAAGTCATAAATATCATATTTTTATCAATTTTTGAAAAATTATACAATAAATATATATTTAGATAACCCATGTAACTGTAAGAACAGTTACTTTTTAAAAAAATTATATTTGGCCACAAATACGGACAAAAGTTCTTAAGGTGGCCATATTACCTTATATTATTATACCCACTTTATATTAGTATAGAAATTGTAAGATGAGCATTTACGAAACTTAGATCTATTCTGAGCAATTCTCAGCTGAACTTACAACTGAGAATTAAGTTTCTAAAATGTTATGTGTATCCTGTATTACTGTATGGATGTGAAACCTAGATTATGAAGGTTAACATGATGAACAAATAAGAAGCCTTCGAGATGTGATTATAGCATAGAATGCTCAGAATATCATGGGTTCAACACATTTTAAACAGAGCAGTCGTAAAGAGAGTAGGTCAAGGTAAAGGCGACTTAATAAAAATGATAAAAAAGAGAAAATTCGAATATCTGGGGCATATAATGAGAGGAAGCAGATACAGGATAATGCAGTTGATACTGAACAAAAAGATCAACGGAAAAAGGGGAATTGGTAGGAAGAAATACTCGTGGCTCCGAAATCTTCGTCAATGGACTGGCTTATCAGTAGATGAATTATTACATGCCGCGCAAGATCGAGAACGCCTAAAACTTGAACACGGTATTCAAAGAAGAAGAATATTATACATTAAAAATATGTCCACATTATATTCTTGCCTATTTGTTCAAGCATGTAAGATCAAATTGTCTTACCTCTAGGCCAAGCCTTTATAGTATTTGTCCATAAATATATCTAATCATTAATGTTTTAATCGTTAATGTTGTAACATTGGCACCACACAATTAAAAATTTTATGTCCTGTAACACTTACTATTTATAGCCTGCGGTTTTAACACCGATTAAAATAAAATTCTTAGATGACAGTTACCAAAGTGCCAGTTTTTTATTATTAATAGCTCTTCTTTTAACATAAACCGGCAAAAATATTTTTACGAAATGATATTAATAAAGATTTACTCTGATGTAACTTTCTCACAGGTTCAAAAAATGTTTTAATAATACGAGTGTCCTAAAAACTTTTTGGTAGTAGACAACCTGTTGAAAGACACACCAACGTAATCGTCACGTTATTGGATATTTTTATGTAAAAATGAGGAATCCGTGGAAAAAGTTAAAAATTTTAAAATTGGTATACTCACCTTTAGATCTTATGAAAAAATGGCGAACATAGCGAAAAGAAGGATAAAAAAGCATATAAAAGAACAATATTTTTGTATCCTTTTCTTTGACAATTATGGACATATTTCCCAAGAGATACTTTTACTGTTATTTAGATACTGGTGTTATTTTTATTATAATTATATGTCTAGAAAATTTCTTCTTGCGTTCTCTTCATAGTTCTTTCTCTGCCAGCTATCTTCAAGTCTCATTTTGGCTCGGGCAGATGTGTACAAACTGATAATAAAGTTTACACTTGTGGGACAAACTCACAGTCACATCTGGGTTCTCAGAACCCCAAATACGGCAATTTTGACGATTAACTAAGCCATTGAGAAGAAAATGTGCTTCATCGCCTAGAATGATTTTCCTCGAAAAAGCAGCACTCTCTTTTTGATGTTCAATTATTATTATTATTATTAATAATATTATACAAAAGTGAGGGCAAAGGAACAAGTTCCTATTATGCCCAAAAACAAAGAAATTTCAATAATAATCTACTAGTAAATAACAAAATTACAAAAAAAAGGAAATAAAATTACTATTTTTGGTTTAAAAGAAAAACAACATTTTAACTATATTATAAAACGGTCAAGTCTGTTTTTTTGGTTGGTAGAGTTGGTAGAGGAGCAGAGACAATGTTATCATTAAGGTTATTCCAGCACTCAAAAACGCTATTTGGTAGAAAGTTCTGTCTTGATCGTGTAGAAAAATTTTCTTTCTTTAGTTTAAACTGATGACCTTTAAGGCGTTCATCTTGATTTATGGTAAACATTTCATCGAGATTTCCAAAATTGAATTTTAGTACTTTAAATGTTGTAATTAAGTCTCCACGTTGTCGGACCGGACGATGTAATATGGTCGGACCAAGTTAGGCTGCTGTTTACGATAACACCAAGGTCGTTATACGAAAGCACAGAATCTAATGGCTATCGGTTAACAAAGTACGGCACAAGTGGGTTATTTTTACCAATTCGAAGCCTACACATTTTTCCGCATTTAAGGGTAGTAACCACTGGGAACACCATGTTAAAATAGAGTCTAAGTCCATTTGGAGGGTTAGCGGGTTTGTGATTGGTTTGGTATATATTACTTTTATTCTCTATAAAATGATGTGTGTTCGTTGGAGAATTAAATAACTCTGAATGAAATGCACAAATTTATTTAGATGTTAACAGTTTAGGGTATAAAACTATACTAACTTAAGAATTACAAACTATTCTAAAAACCTCTCATAGTTCTTGATAATATCGTAAACACCTCGAGATACTCAGCGTGGATGTTTATCATCTTCTAAGTAGTCTGAATATTGAGATAAAACACACACACACACACACAGTAGCGTGCTCGCCATAACATATTTTTGTGTCATCAGCATAGAACGATATAAGACATAATATGGAACATCGCTGGTATAAACCGTAAAAAGCAGAGGTCCAAGGACAGAACCCTGAGGCACTCCACTTTCCACTAACCTGTCCTGTGAGAAAGATTCGCCAACTCTAACTTAGTAATATCGATCTGTCGGGAAATCATCTATCCAACGAATTAAAGTACTGCGAACTTCGAAATGTTCTAGCTTATGTAAAAGTCTGCGCTTAGATAAACGGTCAAAAGCTTTAGACAAATCTAGATAAACAACGTCCACCGGCTGCGAACTGTTAAGGGATGACGTCCAGTCGTTAACACAATGTAGGAGATTGTTTAAAGTAGAGCGACCAGGGACAAATCCATGTTGTTGTGTTGGAATAACATGTTCCTGGAGAAGGAATTTGGTCATCTCCTCGGAAATAATGGCTTCCATAACTTTGGCAACTACTGGCAGCAAGCTAATCGGACGATAATTGTTGGGATCGAGTTTGTTGCCTTTTTTAAAAATAGGGGTGACGGAAGCTAATTTCCAACTAGGGGGTAAGGAGTTCTGGATTAAAGAAGTTTGCATAATTAACGTTAAGGGTATTGCAAAAGTGTCTACGCACCTTTTTAACAGTTTTGGTGTTAAACCGTCTAAACCAGGTGAAGCGGCTGTGCGAAGTTTAATTAAGTGTTGAGAACATGATCCACTGTGAATTCAACTTGCTCCATGATCCATTCAACAAAATATCTTATTACGCTGTGCATGGTTATTATGCTTCAGTTCCTGTATAAGTTGAACTTTGTAAGCGTGGAGATAAAATCTTCAGTGATTATACGGTGTAGAGAGCTTTATGAAATTTAAAATTTTTGTCCATGACGCTGAATTGATGTTCTTGGACTTTCACCTCTCACGCACTGCTTCGATATTGACATTCGAGCGGCTTGTTTTTGGATGAACAGTGAGTTTATCATCAGTAATTGATTCAATCTCTCCGCATAATTTTTTAAATTATTCTCTGCAAAGTTGGTGAATTTAATAAATATTCCAAACATATTTTGTACGAAATTTTTTAAACTATGAACTCTAAACTTTCATTATTGTTTAAGTATTGTTCAACCATGAAAACGCGATGTTCCCTTGTGTAACACTCAATTTTAACTAACCCTAAACTGTCAGCTGTCAAACTGTTACCTTTTTTGTTGTCAACACTTCGTCAACAATGGCGGCAAATTCAAATCTTGCGTGAATTTTGTGACTCGTTATATATGTCAAATTTAATCTGTAATATGACGTACCGAATACTTCGAATTAGTATTGAAATAGAAAATCTTTTCTGACATTACCATCACTATACCCTGGCCGCTGAAAACATGGAATCCAAGGTCGCATGATCACTTAATGCAGGCATCGACAGGCGCTCGAAACTAGACCTTACGGGAAACTGTTTACACCGTAATTATTTGTGTTATGATACTATAACTTAAAAGTTTTATGTATCATGATTTGTGTTTCAGTTTCGCCGGCTGGTGAATTTTGTAAAAATGTTTAAAATTAATGTACATCAATAACCTCTAAAAAACGGTATAAATATATTATAGCAACATTGTTAGTTCGTTTTTGTTGAGCGGTGTAAACGTGGGAAAAGTGATAACATAGGAAGAGGAATATTTAAGAGTGCGTGCCATTCACATGATCATTCCATCTTTTCAGCGGCTCAACTATAGATAAAAAGACGATTTCAGAAAATATGACAATTACCATGGATCACCTTTGAAATATCTTCTTTATCTCTTTATTAGATACCCGAAATAGAAATGACGCAAATACAAATCTCTGTCTAGAGAAACACATTTAGATAATAAAAGCGTACGTAACTTAATATGAAGTTGTAAAGAATATTAACATTGAAATTTACATAAATAATTTATACAGCATACCTCTTGCATATTATCTAGTCACCAAGTGTCATTAATATCATTAGTTAAACGAGAATGATTAATACTTCGGTATTGATTATTTTCCTAGTTAGTTTTCACATACTTACGAAGCTATTCTCTAAATTTTTGGTAAAGTAAAACGATTTTTTTTTATAAAAATATATAACTTTATTATTCTTGTCATTTTTTGCTTCGTCATGGATTCGTATGTTCTTTTAAAACTAGAACTTTTTAAGAATTTTTATTTACATATTCTCCAAAATTTTGCAGCTTTTTTGGTGCTTATGCGAATATAAGATCGTGTATCTTAAACGAATCCATAATAGTACTTAGTTTTCAGTAACATTTCATCTCTTTTTTTCTGCGAACAATGTTTTATCAATCCTATGATCATTTGTCGTCTGCCTGGACCATGCTTTTCTTCTCTTTTTCCTTCCATTATTAGTTGAAGGACGATCTATCTCTCGTATTTGAATATATGTCCAGGTTAAGATGTTTTCCGTTTTTTAATAAGTTCTACAAGTTTACGATCTCTATTTATCGTCTTAAAACTTCTTCATTTCTAACATGGTCATTACATGGAATTTTTAGAATGCAGCTTAATATCTACACCTCAAAGTTTTTCAGGCATCGGCGTCGTAACGAGCTAATTGTAGCAGGATACTGTCTATATAGCATTTTATCATGCGTTATCGTAGAGTTAGATCATGATCTTGGTTGTCGAATCTCATCTAGGATCGAAGTACCAATGAATATGATGAATCTACTAATGTATTGTGGTTAAGTTATCTCAATAGATAAATACAGATTCTACTTTTTTGCTTACCATATACTAATTTCTTAAATTAGTCCATGATGTAAGGTACCTTAGTTTAAGGTGAATTTGATATCCGCATGTGAAATTGATCATTAAATCCTGTAATAACGTTTTCAAATGTAGCGCCAAAATTACCTACTCGATTCTGTTCGTAAATATCGGTTTTATTCATTTAAAGATTTGTGATGAGAAGTACGTTAGTACGTAAGTATGTTAGAGGTTTTCCGTAAATTTTATCTAAAAAAAAATTGTTCAAATCAAGCATATGGAATAAGAATCTTTTGGACAACCAGAAGTTTTTTCTGATAAGTGCTAATTGATAGTAATTATTGTTCTTCTGATACGTGAAACAATCTGATACCTTCAAAACCAGCAGAGGTGTACGACAAGGGTGCATATTATCTCCAGACCTATTCAATTTATATGAAGAATACATAATGAGGAACGCACTCGATGGATGGAGAGGCGGCATCTCTATTGTAGGAAAAAAGATCTCAAACTTAAGATTCGCAGACGATACAACACTGATAGCAACATTTGAAGAGGAGATGTCGAGACTGATAAAGAGAGTAGAAACCGAAAGCAACAAGTGTGGGCTCAAGATTAATAATCAGAAAACAAAAATCATGATTGTGGACCACGCGAATATCCTCCAAACAACAGGCGCCCTAAATCAATTCGAGAAAGTAGACGAGTTCACGTATCTAGGATCTTCCTTAAGCAATGCAGCCTCCTCCCATACGGAAATTCGCAGAAGAATAGGGATGGCCAAGAACGCGATGAGTCGACTATCAAAAATATGGAAGGACCGCTCTTTATCCAAAAAACTCAAAATGAGACTGGTACGGACACTCGTTTTTTCAATCTTCAGTTACGGTGCCGAAACATGGACAATAAAATCAGAGGATAGGAAAAGGATTGACGCATTCGAAATGTGGTGCTGGAGACGAATGCTACGCGTCTCGTGGACGGAGCACAGATCCAATCAGTCGATTCTCGAAGAGCTAAACATTCAGACCAGACTCTCCTCTCAGTGTCTTGCAAATGTTTTAAAGTTTTTTAGCCACATTGCGAGAAGAGACAATGACAACTTAGAAAGACTAATTGTGTGCGGAAACGTAGAAGGACGTAGAGGCCGAGGACGCTCACCTATCCGATGGTCAGATCAAGTACAGAAAGCCACTGGAGAGACGTTTTCCGAGTCCATGAGAGCAGCCCAAAATCGCAAGAGATGGAGAGAATTGACAGCCCGCATTGTAGGAAATCACGATCCTCAGCAATGAGGAAACGACAAGAGAGAGATTGTTCTTCTGCCACTACATACCGTTTAACTTTATCTTTCCCAACCATCCTAGTCTTGTGGAAAATAGAAAAATACTAAATATCATGCTCGCTATAATAAAAAAAATTACGGACAAATAATTTTTACGATTGCTGAAGAACGATTATTCTTCCTGCCGCAAATGTTTGTGGAGAATATGGCTTAATAACTGAATTAAGACTATTTGCAAAAAATTTTTCGAAACAACCTGATAGGCAATGATTGGCTTTATTCTTTGATGAAGCGGCATAACAATAGTATAGTAAAGAAAATAGCTGCTACTATTAACGGATTTTATTTGAACAACCTACGTCAGACCGTGCAAGATGGATGACTCTGGAAATAAGAAATTTAAAGATTATGTAACTTTATAAAATGTGCCACATCTATGATGATGTGTGGATCAGCGTCAAGTATTTTGTTATCACCCTACATTATTTATTTTAGAAAAGATCGAAGTGGTCCCACTAAACCGAAAATTGCCCAGAAGATAACCCATGTTGCAGTGGAAGGTATTCAGCAGGATCGAGATATAACCGTACTCGCCATGGGTGGATCAATACACAAACTGTCACTAATTGGTTTACGTCATGTTTTCTATCTTATACGAAAAAATTGGAAGGCTAAAAATTCTTTTGAGCGATAATTTTTTGTCACATTTCACCAATCATGAGAGGAAAATAACATAACGTTTGTCTGTCTACGAATTCAAAATACACTTAACCCAATAGACGCAATAAAACAAGTAAAAACATAGAAGACAAGGATTCTAAACATATGGAGGGAATGCTGCCAGTCACTCTTCAGCGACTAGTCAGAACATCACCAGCAGATATTTACAACAGCAGAGAGTTAAAAAACCGAAATCTTACACACTAAAAGTGAAGACCAGTGAAGGTGACCAAAGTATAATTTATCTCCAAAAATATACCAAATTGTAGCTAAAATAATAGTAGCCGAGAAGTAGCTGAAACTTAGAAGTTTTGCCAACCGATTGAGTTGGTACCAGTCTACCAAAAAGAGTCAAAAACAAAGCGCTTCAACTACAGAACAATCACTCTTTTCTCACATACTCAAAAGATATTACTACATGTAATTTACTTTCGATCCCTATTTGGTAAAGGTGACAGGAAACGAAGAAATAAATATTAAGCAGGAAGAAGTAAAGGAATCAATAAGGAAATTAAAAAACAGAAAATTGCCAGGAGAGGACAGAATACCAAACGAACTCCTAAAGTATGGAGGACCAGATTTGAGCAAACAACTACTTAAATTATTTCAAAAAATAATAGAACAAAATAGAATTCCTCAAGAACGGAGATCAAGCATCCTAATACCTCTTTTAAAAAAGGGAGACAAATCGGACTCGGAAAATGACAGAGGAATTAATTTAATAAACACAACGCTAAAATTAACAACCAAAGTAATAACAAATAAACTTAATGAAATTATACCACTAGCAGAAGAACAACAAGGTTTTAGGTCGGGAAGATTATGCACCGACGCTATATTTATAATGAGGCAAGTGTAAGAGAAATTATTAGAATAAAACCAACCAGCATATCTATGTTTCATGGACCTTAAGAAGGCATTTGACCAGGTCACATTAACGGACGTTATGCATTTATTGTACGTAAGAGCTAGGAATAATTAAAACAATCAAAAATATCTACCAAAACAACACAATAAAAGTAAAAGTAGAAGAAGAACTAACCGAGTCTATTTAAGCTGGCAGTGGGATAAGACAGGGAGAAGTCCTAAATCCTCTATTTTCTAACCTGAGTATGGATGAGATAATAAAAAATGTAAGAACTAAAAATGGATGCCAAATGAAAGAAAAACAACTTAAAATAATCTGCTATGCAGACGACGCAATACTCTGTCAAAGTGAAGAAGATTTACAATGTATGCTGCACCAATTTAATATAACTGCCAGAAAATTAAACATGGTAATTTCCCCAAAAAAGACAAAATGGTTATAACAGCAAATTTACTAAGATGTAAATTGGAGCTGGAAGGTTAGATAATAGAATAAGTGACGAAGTTTAAACATCTAGGCATCACATTATCTAGCTACGGAAAGCTTAAAACTGTACTGGAAGATCAAGTGAATAGAACTAACATAGCCGCAGGCTGCCTGAATGAAATAATATGGAAAAATAAAAATATCAGGAAAGAAATGAAAGGTAGAATTTACAAGAGAGTCATCAGACCAATAATGACATACGCGGTAGAAACACGATCTGACACTGAGAGGACAAAAAGGATGAAGCAGTGATGAAAACACTTGAAAAATTGATAATAAGACACTATGGGGCAGAGCTAGAAATGCAGATGTACGACGTAGATCCAAGGTGGAGAACATCGAGAACTGGGTAAGAAACAGAAGAGGAGAATGGATGGATCATATAAGCCAAATGACAACAAATAAAGTAGTAAAGACGGCAAGAGACAGTTTCCCAATAGGAAGACGATCAGTAGGAAGACCACGAAAACGATGGAAAGACAACTTACTAGAGGCACACTGAAAAACAGACAGAGTCATATCTACATAAAAAGAAGAAAAAGAAGAAGAAGAAGTCTTGCTTGGCAATTGATGCTAATTTTTTAATATGTTCTTTTCAATTTAGATGTTGGTCGAATGTCATTCCCAAAAATGTTACATTCTTTTTTTAGAGGATTGTTATATAGTGTAAGGAGCGTAATTAGGGTAGCTGTTGAAATCCACAACTTTGCGACCATTTCTCTAGTTGATGTAAAAACGTCGGTAGCATATTCGTGATGTTTTCCATATTCTGACTTCTCGTATAGATGATGAGGTCGTCTGCGTATAAGAGATTTTTCGTCCTTGAGTTCGTATTGGCTAAGACATCATTTATTGCTATTAAAAAAGTATAGGACTTAAAACTGAGTCTTGGGGAATACCATTCTCTAGTTTTGTTTTTGATGATAACACATTATTTGTTTTAAGTTGTAATGATAGACTGGCTGAAAAATTATTAATAAACTCTAGGCAGTGTCCCCTAATATTTAAATTACGTAGTTTCTTAACTATAAGGTGCTTCCTGCGACGCATTTGTGATTTGCAGCAAAATCTTGAAAATGTCATTTTCTAATGCTAGAATATCGTCCATTGTTGATTGATTTTTATGGAAACCATTCTACTTGGAATGATTAAGATTCGATTTTCAAGAGGCCATAAAAGCCTTTTATTTACAATTTTTTTCCAGTAATTCACCCATAGCACATGTCTATGATATTGGTTTATATGAATTTGGTTTACTTTTTTGATTGTTTAGTTTTAAAATTGGTATAATATTAGATTTCACAATGCACGTTAATTCTCCTACAAGAATTGCTAAAAAACATCTATCGTAATTGATTATATTGTTTCAGATTTCTCGCCCCTTGATGTACGCTCTACAATTATTAATGCAGGACTATCTGATCATAAAGTAGTATATACCAAGTTTAAGATTCTTAACAAACAATCCTTGAAGACCCAACATTTAGGTAGGATTTTTTCCGCTCAGTACTTTCGTAAATTCCAAAATTTGTGCTTGACTTCTGGGTGGCACTTTCCCTCTGTGGACGTGGACTATAATATCAGTGATTTCTTAGAGAGGCTTGTCTGTATTTTCAGTAAGGCATTTTCTTTAAATATCTTTAAGTCAAAACATCACAAACCCTGGACTACTAAAGGTATCCGCATATCAGCCAAGATTATGCGTTTATTAATGCACATCAAGAAATTTACTACCAACGTCTTTGTCACTGAATATATCTCCAAATACAGAGGAACCTATCTAAAACTTATTAAAACAGCTACAAAATGTACTATCAAAATCGTCTGGAAAGCTCTAAAAATGTTGCAAGAGGAACTTGGTCCATAATAAACGATCTTCGAAATAAAACTAACACAGCTCAACCATTTTCTCTTTTAAACCCTGAAAATCTAAATAAATACTTCGTTAATGTGAGTAAAAATATAACATTAACTATTTTGCCACAACAAGATCCTAATTCCTATCTCCCCAATTCAAAAAAGGTCTCGAATTCATTCTTTATACGACCAGTTGATAAATCTGAACTTATCCAACAGTCAGTAGTATCAAAAGCAAATCTGCCTGTAGTAGTGATGGACTATCCATAAAAATTTTCATAGATCTCCAAAAAATGTGTTGGAAGTCCTGGTCTCACTTATTAACGATTCCTTTGAAAAAGGTATATTTCCAGAGTGCCTAAAGCCATTATTATTCCTCTTCATAATGGTAGTGAAAAATCTAATATCTGCAACTATAGACCTATTGCCTAACTACCGGTCCTATCCAAAAATATTGGGAGACTTATAATGTCCCTTGTGATAAAATATTAAAAACAACATTGTATCACAAAGTTAGTTCGACTTTTTATCCAACAAATGTACCAGCGATGCTATGTTTTCTGTACCACATGAGGTTTACCAAGCACTAAACTCTTTATCTTATACACTGTCAAAGTTGTCAAAGTGTCCGTTTTTGTGACTACGCCAAAATTTTTGATTGTGTAAACAACGAAATTTTGATAAAAAACTAAATTTCTACGGAATTCGAGGTATTTCTTTAAATTTCTTTAAATTATTTCTTTAATAGGAAACAACTAGTTATAGCAAATTATACTGACTCTAGTCACAAAAGCATTGTATGTGGAGTACCACAAGTTTCAGTATTAAGTTTTCTACTTTTCCTTGTCTTTATAAATGACAACACTACCTTAAAAATCGATGGAAAAATCTTTCTTTTTGCTGATGATTCCAGTATTACCTGGAGGAACTCTAATATTGCAACTCTTCATGCAATTATAACTTCTGATCTACTTAAAATAAAAACCTGGTCCGACTCTAATTTACTCTCTTTTAATGAGGATAAGAGAGTAGCATGATCCTATAAAGGAGCTCTTCAACCCTTGCTTCTCAATAACAGCTAGATCAGTATCTTTGATTCTGTATAATTTCTTGGAATTTTTATAGATAGCAACCTTAAATGGTCCCTTCATATCGATTTGTTAAGTAAGAAACTAGTTAGTAAGGAAATCTATATTATATTCGGCAAAAAAAAATTATACAAGTTACAGTTCCATAAATTGACAAAAGCCTATCTATCTGAAAGACCTTATTATTCAGTGGAGGAGTTTCTTAACGAATAACTAAGAAATTACAATACGTTTAGGTACAAACAACAAAAGTATTTTTATATATATATATATTTGAGTATCACGTGCAGCAACTTAAACTTATTCGTAGTTCGCAATTTTGCAATGGATTGTATATTTTATTATTTTTTAATTTGTGATATTGACGACTTATGTAATTTTAGTAAATTTTAATTGTTATTGTTATTTTTTGACGGTTTGTAAGCTTTGTCCATAAAATTGTACAATTTTCAGTGACAATAAAGCATATTTCGATTCTATTCTATTCTGATCATTTTGATGGAAATTTATGTTTTGTCCATATTAAATTAAATAACTTAGTAAGTAGCATTTATTTTAATTCGTCCAAATAATACGTAGTCGTTACGGCTTCTAAAAGTTATTCGTCTATATATACCTACTCTGTTTTCATACCATAAGCAACTTTGTGTAACATTAAGGAGTGTAGTAGAAAGAAAAAACAATATTCTCGTAGTCATAAGTATGATGAAATTAACTGTAAATGTGCAAATTCTATTTTGTTTTAGATTTTCTGACACATAGAGAATATATTGCTTGTCGTTGATATACCTGCTCTACAACAAAACCTCATTAGTGTGATAAATAATTCTAAACTTTCACTGATAAAATTTATTATTCTTTGAATTTATCACATGTTAAGGACATACCTAACTGACAAAAAATACAAAGAATGCCGTTTTACTATTCCGAAGCCATCACAGTCGATTTGCTCAATTTGCACAAGTCACTTCACGTCACATCATTCCACGTCAGTGCCAATAAGACGTGAAGTGTCTTAAAAATCAAAGTGGATCTTTCCTCAAAAACGGTTGCTCCGACCACTTTACATGCAGATGTTCATTTTTTATTTTTCTTTTCAAAGCTTGAGATATATCCGTTAAAAGTGACTGAGCAGGTCAGTAGCGGATCCGTGCGAGGTTCTTTATATCCTGATGAAATATTAATCTTACGATATGACCGCAATTTTATTTAGTTGGCAAACAAGAGATGTACGCGGTTTACTCTTAGAAATTGGATATAGAGCAGTTGGTTTTGTATTTATGTCAACAAATTTTAATTTAGCAGAATTAGGCAAAACATTTAGAATGAAATGCAAGAGAACTAAGACTCATACATATATTTGATTGGTTTGGCCAGCTACAAAAAACTATTTCATACGTTTATTTATTTATTTTTAATTTATATTTACAAATAAACAAATATAACAAGTGCAAGGGGTACTAATCTTTTCAAAAATCCTTCTTTTTCTTTTTCTCCTTCATTTCAAAAATTACGCATTTATTCCATTGTTCCAACATTAATCTTTCTTACCCTTTCATCAAACGTTTTATACTTCTCTCTTCCGATTTATAATTTAGTATGTACAGTACTGTGCGAATTAATGGAATCATAGGCTGTTTTAATAAAAACACAATTTCCTTATTTAGAAAAAAAAAATATATTTTGATAAAACTATAAAGGTAAACGTACATCATCTAGTAGGAAATATGTCCCCCTTTGGCTGCAAATACTGCTTTTACCTGTTTTAGGATTAATTCTACGATTTTCTGACAGTACCCAGAATGTCTTTTTATCTCGTAACCAAACCTGAATGTCCGCTTCTATCATTTTAATTTTTATACAGTCAATTTTGCTCGGTCTAGCTTTGCAATTGGCCCATAAATTTTCCATGAGGTTAAGGTCTGGCGAATTACCGGGCCAATCTTAAACAGTTATCTTTTTATTTTTAAAAAATTTTATCATTTGCTTTGACTTGGATAGAAAGCAGGATCCTGCTAAAGAATCGCTCCTCCTTGGGGCTGACATTTTTGGAGTTCTGTGTCCAAACGCTGTTCCAATATGGATGTGTATTTTTGGCTGTCCATCATGCCTTCGATTGGTACTAAAGATATAACTGCCATGTATAAAAAACATCCCCAAAACATTTTTTTGAATGGATATTTTACGCTTTGATCAAAATCAGATGGTGTTAGGTTTTTATTGTCAGATTTCCTGACGAATTTCTCTCGCTGTCCCTGAACTATAAAGTGAGTTTCATCAGTAAATAAAACTTTTCTCCAGTCGTCTACAGTCCAATTAGAGTATCTTTTTCGCCCACAATAGCCTTTGTTTCTTCATTCAATCAGTCAGAAGCTGTTTTTTCTGTGGACGCGTTGACGCGTTCTACCATTCTCTAAAAGTCTTGTTCGAACAGTTGAGTCATGAATCACTACACCTGATTCTGCTAGATGTTGTTGCAGCTCTTGACTTGTTTTTTTGGGTCCACTTTGCTCTTTTGAAGTAAAAAGCTTTCATCTGCTGCTGTTGTTTTCTCTTGCTTCCGCATTTTCCTAACCTTTTCACAATCATTGATCCCGTTTTTCGTTTACGCTTCAAAATCTTGCTTATTACTCTCGTAGTAAGTGACATAGAAGTGTATTCACTTAACGTGATAATCTTTTTACGCTTTTCAGGCGTAATATCCGTTATGGAATTACACGAAACAAACTTACCAATTTTCAAAAACAACACAAAATATTACAAAACAACACAAACTTAGTGGGAAATGGCTCTAAAACACCCTCAAATAAAAGGCAGAGAAAAGTAAGGTTAGGTTTTCAATGCTTGGTCAGATTTAAATGTGTGGACAATGTTGCCAACTGTGAATAATGAAAAATGTCACAATAATTACATTAATTCGCACAATGCTGTATTTGTTTGGGTAGTCGATTTTCATTTATTCTGCTATGTTGGTTCCATTTTGTTCTGTATCCTTTTATTTTGTCATTAATAGAGTAAATACTCAGTTCTTGTTTTCAATCTTTATTTCTCTGACTTTTAAGTCTTTTAACACTTTTCACATCTTTTAAGAAATTTCACGTCATTAACTTCAATTCTAAAATTATTTCTTTACCTCAGTATTCTGCTTATACATGCAAATAACTGAGTAGGTGTGTAAATTGTCTTATAAACGATTATCATTGTTTATATCTTGGAAAAAGTAAAGATATATATCTTGTCGATATTTTGTAAGATGTGGTCTAGATACAATAATCTAGAATTCTTCTTCTTCTTTTTATCCAGGCAAAACTCTATATTTGTTGCTATTCGGCTTATGTCATCGTTCTATTCTACTTTTCTATTTCTTACCCCGTTTTTAATGTTCTCCACCTTGCATCTACGTCATATATCTGTGCTTCTAGCTCTGTGCCATAGTGTCTTACCATCAATTTTTCTGTTTCCATTTTTGCTGTTTCTAACATCCTTTTTGTCCTCTCTGTGTCATGTCGTGTTTCTGCTGCGTATGTCATTATGAGTCCGATGACTGTTTTGTAAATTTTGCCTTTCATTTCTTTCCCGATATTTTTATTTCTCTATATTGTTTTATTCAGGCAACCTGAGGCTCCGTTTGCTTTATTCACTTGATCCACCAATTGGGTTACGAGCTTTCCGTAACTATATAATGCGATGCTTAGATATAAACTCCATCACTTGTTCTATTATTTGATCTTTCAGCTCCAGTTTATGTCTTAATACATTTGCTGTTATAAATATGCATTTTGTCTTTTTTGGAGAAGTTAACTTTACTGGGGAAGCTAAGATAACCTTTTCTGGCGGTTATATTAAATTGGTGCAGCATACGTTGTAAATCATCTTCACTCTGAGAGAGTCGTATTGCGTCGTCAGCAAAGTAGATTATTTTAAGCAGTTTTTTCCTATTTGGTATTTATATTTGATATTTATATTTCATCCATAATTAGGTTAAACCATAGAGGAATCAGGGAATCTCCCTGTCTTATCTCATTAACAACTTCAATAGGGTCAGTTAGGTCTTCTTCTACTTTTACTTTTATTATGTTGTTTTGGTAGATATTTTCGATCGTTTTGAATATTCCTAGAGGTCTTTCTTGCGTACAATAAGTGGATAACGTCCTTTAATTTAACTTTTCTTAAGGTCTACGAAACATTGATATTCACTTGTCTCTTTATAAATAAAGCGTCGGTGCATGATCTTCCCAACCTGAAACCTTGTTGTTCTTCTGTTAGTGTTATAATTTCATTCAATTTATTTGTTATTACTTTGGTTGTTAATTTTAGTGTTGCGTTTAATAAGTTAATTCCTCTGTAATTTTCCGGGTCCGATTTGTCTCTCTTTTTTAAGAGAGGTATTAGAATGCTTGATCCCCATTCTTGAGGAATTCTGTTTTGTTCCATTATTTTTTGGATTCTTTTTAATAGTTTCAGTTCTTTTTAATTGGTCAGATCTAGCTCTCCGTACTTTTCTATTATTAAATTATTTAATTTTCAACTTTTAGTCATCTCTAGTCTATCTCTATATAATTCTCTCATGCTTTCTTGTTCTAGGCCTTCTTTTTTTAAATCGTGTCTCTTTTCCGATAATTTCTCCATTTCATATTCTTGTGGTCTTGGTTTTTAATAAGTAATGATCACTGGCGCAAGTAGCTCCTTTACATATATACTTGTACATGTTCTAATGTCATTCATAATAAATTACTGGCCTATAAACAAATATTAAAACCAGTGTGGGTATACGATATTCAACATGTAGGCAAAGCTAGTAATATATGTGATCTAAAAATTTCAGAATAAAGTGCCGAAAAGAAATATTGTTGATGGTGGGTATATACGTATATATTTGGTATATTGGCAAATTGTTTCCTCCTGCAATAGGTTTTATCAAACAGGAGCTTCTAGAAACAGCAAACAGATTTGCTGCTGCTTTCACGATTATTTTATTCACAGCCTCGTTACCCAGATCACTATAGATAGAGTCTAGATAACGTATGGTCCTAAAGTTTTGGGAAAAACTTCACCTGGTCTGATTTAGAAGGAAAATGCATTTAACAAAGAAGGCCATGGAATTGGAATGTCATCAGTTATTGACATTTAATAAACAAAGCAGAATATTTTGGTTTGTGCTCTGCAAAATGTCTTATAAAATTGATATTCGTCGAGTTGTTTATAATATGGTTGGGCGAATGTCGAAACGAGATATTGTTAATATTTATCGAGATCAAAACATAAGCAAATCGACAATTTATCACACAATCATAGAATGTGAAAAAGGGATACCATGTGTTAACTTGCGTAAAAGTGGCCGACTGCGGATTTTGAACCATATATGAGAGGCAAGACTGATTGAAGCAGCTAAGAACAAAATTGGGGTCTCACAGCGAAAACTGGCCAGAAGATTTCATGTTGGAAAGACTACAGTATGCAGGACACTATCGAGTAACAATATTATCTACCGGAAAAGAAGGAAAGCTCCAAAATACACAGATGATCAATTAGAGAGAATTCCGAGATGTTGCCGCGCGTTAAGGCGAGTGCATTCCGTCAACAAGTTGATCGTGATGGACGATGAAAAATATTTTACTTTGTCCAACTCTGAGATGAAGGGTAACGATGGGTTTTACACGAATACGAAAATGTACCTGATGAAATAAAATTCAAAAGAGTTCTGGGCAATATTAAGTCGGAAAGTCTATAATAACCGATGGGAAGCACAAGATCAGGAGCTGTTTAGACGCCGCATATATACAAAAATTAGAGAAATTAACGCCGAGGTCGTCAAAGGATGATGCAACGTGTCAGGAAAATTATTAGGCAAATCCGAAACAATGGTCCCTTGTCTGTCATTTGAATTTTGATTTATAATAAGGATAGTTAAGTTAAATTGTTGAATAATTTAATAAAATGAAAAAGACAGAAAAGATTTGATTTCACGTTCAAAGCGTCTATGTATCTATTGATACGTATTTCGACTTAATAAGTCTCATCAGAATAGTTATTCATAGCCGTTCTTAACTTGAAAAATAATCTTCTCTGTCTTATTAGAAGCAACAATAACATGGCTTCGTTATGGACGCAATAGCGACATCTGATAGAAAAATCGGTAAGATAGTTTCGAAACAAATTCAGATTTCTGCTTTAATCTGGAGCCTTCTAAAAATTGCAAGGCATGACCAGACGATGATAAAGATGTTAAAAGAGACATGGGGAATCTAAAATTTGCATTCCACGACATGTCTATTCATCTAGGCAGAAATCCTAACGAATTTGTTTCTCGTACTCATACAGAGTAGATCCGAATAAAATGAAAAAGACAGAAAAGATTTTATTTCACGTTCAAAGCGTCTATGTATCTATTGATACGTATTTCGACTTAATAAGTCTCATCAGAATAGTTATTCATAGCCGTTCTTATCGTGAAAAATAATCTTCTCTGTCTTATTAGAAGCAACAATAACATGGCTTCGTTATGGACGCAATAGCGACATCTGATAGAAAAATCGGTAAGATAGTTTCGAAACAAATTCAGATTTCTGCTTTAATCTGGAGCCTTCTAAAAATTGCAAGGCATGACCAGACGATGATAAAGATGTTAAAAGAGACATGGGGAATCTAAAATTTGCATTTCACGACATGTCTATTCATCTAGGCAGAAATCCTAACGAATTTGTTTCTCGTACTCATACAGAGTAGATCCGAATAAAATGAAAAAGACAGAAAAGATTTGATTTCACGTTCAAAGCGTCTATGTATCTATTGATACGTATTTCGACTTAATAAGTCTCATCAGAATCAGACTAAATTTCTAACGTTAAGAACGGCTATGAATAACTATTCTGATGAGACTTATTAAGTCGAAATACGTATCAATAGATACATAGACGCTTTGAACGTGAAATCAAATCTTTTCTGTCTTTTTCATTTTATTCGGATCTACTCTGTATGAGTACGAGAAAAAAATTCGTTAGGATTTCTGCCTAGATGAATAGACATGTCGTGGAATGCAAATTTTAGATTCCCGATGTCTCTTTTAACATCTTTATCATCGTCTGGTCATACCTTGCAATTTTTAGAAGGCTCCAGATTAAAGCAGAAATCTGAATTTGTTTCGAAACTATCTTACCAATTTAATAAAAATATAAGATTATTGTGGTCAGAGTTATATGCTTTTGAAATTTTTCACAAAACTTTAGGACCATACGTTATATTCCGATAGATATAATCTATCTATCGGGATCTGAGCAACGAGGCTGTGGATGAAATAATCGTAAAAGCAGTAGAAAATCTTCATAGAAGCTCCTATTTGATAAAACCTATTGCAGTAGGAAACAATTGGCCAATTTCTGTTATATGATTAGAACTATAGTGTGATACTTTATATCACAGACACCACAAAGATCACAGAAATTATATTAATCACAGCTCCTAAGAATAGAAATATTCTTTACTCAAACAGTAGATATTGTTTTTTTTTTCTGTTTAGAAAGTAACAATAGTAGATAGCGGATTAGCACTCAAAGAAGAGAAGATATGTATGTCATGACATTATCCTTCTTACATCTTAAATGTAAATAGTACCATAAAATCTATCTCGTTCATCCTAATTATTATTGCCAAGCTCTTCAGAGAAACTTATACATTCCGGGTATGTCGCAACATCTTTAAATTACTTTTTTCTTCTAGTTACGGGACATTCTCTCCGTTATTCTTTAATTTTTTTAGTTTAAGGTTATCCGAATCTAATGACAGGTTGACGAACTCTTCTCTGTGATGAAAAATACTTAGAAAAGTTAATTATGAATATAATTTAAGCTGTCCGTATTTCGGACTGTCTGTTTCTAGATAGAATGTGACAGGATCTGAGACGAAGAAGGTAAAAAGCTCTCGGATGCTGATAGCACGGTCATCAACAACACAATTTTTGGAAATATATCTAGTTTGTCTAAACATTCATATATTTATATTTTTTACTTGGAAGTATATGCAAAACCTCTCAGTGTCTAGCAAATGTTTTAAAGTTTTTTGGCCACATTGCGAGAAGAGACAATGACAACTTAGAAAGACTAATTGTGTGCGGAAACGTAGAAGGACGTAGAGGCAGAGGACGCTCACCTATCCGATGGTCAGATCAAGTACAGAAAGCCACTGGAGAGACGTTTTCCGAGTCCATGAGAGCAGCCCAAAATCGCAAGAGATGGAGAGAATTGACAGCCCGCATTGTAGGAAATCACGATCCTCAGCAATGAGGAAACGACAAGAGAGAGAGAGAGAGATATGCAAAATTTTCCGAGTAAAAAATAAAAAAAAATAAGGAAAAAAAATCATCAATTAAAATTTTTTTGGAGTGGCAAAATTAACGGATACCGGCAATTCATCAATGAAATGCCGACTTTCTTCCTTGCGCTACAAACTAGTTCTGTTCTTACGCAAGTTAGCAAGTCAGGAGATTTTTTTCTTTTTCTGAAACTTTTCTTTCCTAATTCTTTCCTTGGAGAATATCTTGGAGTAAAACAGCCATTTCCTTGTTCACAACAATATTGTTGGGAACAAAGACATTGTTTTGTATAAAAGGTTATGTACATGTGTCCCGCATAGGTGATGTGAAAGCCGATGATCTTCTAAAATTCTTGGGTAAGACGGTACCCGATATTACTTTTAACTGCGTGGAATTGCATAGAACTGACAAATACTCTACATATAAGGTATCTTTTTTGAAACTAACGAAGTCTACAGACCTAATATTTGGCCTAAAGAAGCTGCCGTTAGGAGATTTAACTTCAAAAGGAATTTTCAGAACATAAAGAAGACGAAGGAAGAATCCTAGAAGGTTCTACAAATTTTTATCAAAATAAACTAATTTGACAAAGTACGGTAAGCATGTTTCATATTAATTTGCAGTGTATTTCAAATAATGTCGATACGATCAATGCTTTTCTTGCGGATCAAAATTTATATGACGTCGTATGTTTTTCGGAGCAAAGTGAAGACAATTTAAAATTAATTAGCATCTCCGGCATTTCATAAGCTAATTTTTTTTGTAGGGAAAAAAAGAAACAAGGTGGAGTTGGAATTTATGTAAAAGAAAATCTTATGTATTCTTCTCTTAATCTAAATGAATATAATGTAGAGCAAAGTTCAGAGTTTTGTGTAATTTATATACCTTCAATAAAAAACAATAATTTAACTGTATACAGATAGGGTAAGGGTGACTTTGATTTGTTTTTGGTGAATTTTTAGAATGTCTTAACGTCCTTGCTTAGCAAAGCAGACAAATTGATCATACTTGATGATTTTAATAAAAATTTAAAAATAAATGGACCGGGACCTGGAGGCATCTCACCTGAGCTTATAAAATACGGATCAAAAAAATTACACCGGATGATACAATGGATATTTCAGAAAGCCATAAATGGAGAACAGCTCCCAAAGGAATGGACGGCGGCATATATGACATCTATATTTAAGAAAGGGGATAGAAAACGATGCGAAAACTACAGAGGAATAAGCGTAATATCATCAATAGGAAGATTATATGGGAAGATATTACGAGAAAAGATAGAGCAAGCGATAAAAGGCAAAATCGGAGAGGATCAGGCAGGCTTCACGGCAGGAAGATCATGCATAGACCACATATACACACTGGAACAACTGTTGGAAAAGAAAAAAGCAAAAAATAGAGATATACACTTGGCATTTGTGGACCTGAGAAAGGCGTATGACTCTGTACCAAGGTCAGAACTATGGGAGGCAATGTACAAATTAGAAATACAGACGGAACTCATAGAAGCTACAAAAGCTCTGTATAAAGAAAATAAAGTATTCATTAAAATGGGAACAAGAATCATAGGAGACTTCACCACAACAAAAGGGCTCCTGCAGGGTTGTTCCACATCTCCAACCCTATTCAAAATATACTTAGAGAAAGCCTTGACTACATGGAAAAGAAAATGCGAAGGCATGGGAGTACCGGTACGGAACGAATACCTATATACATTAAGTTTTGCAGACGATCAAGTAGTGATTGCACAAGCCCAAGACGACCTCAGCTACATGATGAAAAAACTACAAGAAGAATATACCAAGGCTGGCCTAGATATTAACCTCGCGAAAACAGAGTACCTATCTACAAGTGAAGAAGACATAGAAGATCTACAGATTGATGACAACGTAACAATCAAAGGAAAGGATAAATTCAAATACCTGGGGTTTATAATCACGAAAAAGGCAACAACAGAGGAAGAAATTACACAAAGATTAGGACAAACAAGAACAGCAATCCGACAACTTAACTCAGTATGGTGGGATAGACACCTAAATATGAAGACAAAAACGCAGATTTATAAAACATTAGTGCGAAGTATTATGACATATGGGGCTGAAAATTGGATCATAAACAAGAAAACCAGCAGTAAGATAGTAGCAACAGAGATGGAATGCCTGCGAAGATGCTGCAGAGTAACAAGAATGGATAGGAGAAGTAATGACGAAATAAAGCAAAGAACATCAATAGAAACAGACATACTAACATATATAGAACAAAAAAGACTAAAGTGGTATGGACATGTTAGAAGAACTAGCGACAGCAGATGGATAAAGAAAATAACCGAATGGAGTCCCATAGGAAGGAGGAAAAGAGGACGACCCCGAAAATCCTGGAGGAACGAAGTAGACGACGCCATGAGTAAGAGAGGACTGAACGATGGAGAATGGAACAACAGAGAGAGATGGAAACGGTTGAGCGAGGGAAGGCAGTGAATACTGTAGAATCCCTAAATATATATATATATTAAAAATAAATTGAATCTGACCCTCCTTTTGGTATTCAAAATCTATTAACATATTTTGGTCTAAAAGTAACTATAAACAATTATACTAGACTCACATCCCAGTCCAGTAGTTGCATATTATGACAATATTATGACAAATTTTTCTGAAAATATCTACAGAGTGAGCGTATTTGAACCTTATTTTTCTGACCATCGAGTTTAATTTTTATTATTATTATGTCTCTGAACACGTCTTCCAGTCCAAGTCTGAATAGCTTTGGTGAGATAACATCTCCCTGGTGAACTCCTCTATTGATTGGTATAACTTTGGTTTTCGCATCTATTTGTATTTTCATTGTAGCTTTCTTGTAAATATTATGTATGAGCATTCTGTATCGGGAGTCTATCCTGCAGTTGTTCATAGCTCTCTCTATTGCCCAAAGTTCTATGGAGTCGAATGCCTTTTCATAATCAATGAAGCCAATGTATAAGTTCAAGTGATATTCATTGGCTTTCTCTGGAGAAGTTACTACTCTCTTTATACGTCTCTTTAAAAAGGGGGACAGGGGAGATCTGAAGAACAAAGAGTGGTTTACCACAATAAAAATAGCCAAAATCGAATACCTTGGTCACATCATGAGGAACAGCGAAGGATATGGGTTGCAGCAATTAATTCTACAAGGAAAAGTAGAAGGAAAACGAGGGCCAGGAAGGGGAAGGATTTCCTGGCTGAAAAATCTATGTACGTGTTTCAACACAACAACCATAAATCTTTTCAAAGCAGCAGTTTGCAAAATACAGATTGCCCTTATGGTCGAAAACATACGAAATGAATGGGAGGATACACAAAGAAGAAGATGTTGAAGAGTACTACCAATAATTAGAAGAGACTATAAAACCAAATAATTGTTTTATTTTAAGCAGAACCATTCTACGTCTCACTGAAAATTTAAATTTTCTTAAATGTTGTCTGGACTATAAGTTAAAAATCCGTGTACTTAATTACCTTAGTGTATAATTGTCCCGAAGACATTACATTTATAATTAAATCTGAAAGCATAAGGAAAAGCACAAAAAATTCTTGAAACTCGAGAATGTCTTACGTATATTTCCGTCTCTAAAATGTTTTAGAAGACGGGTTATACAATTAATATGAGGTAATAAGATGAATGCGTTTTAGTTTTGTCCTGTCTTACAGTGTCAGCAAGCACACGGTATCAAATATTAAAACAGTAAATGTAAAACGAGATAACGTATTTAAAAATGGAATGTTTTGTATAAAAATAGTTTGTATTGTAGTAATGGTTATTATTATCCAAAAACACAGCTCCAGGTCCAGATCAGATTTCTTATATTATGTGACAAAAAATGGGTGTAATGGCTAAAAGACTATTATAACATATTTATAACTGTATTTTGCAAACTGGAATACCTCCTTACAAATTTAATGATTGCTTTGTTATATTAATTCTAAAACCAGGAAAAGACAAAGATAATCCGGAATCATATATCAATAACATTATTGTCATGCATTTTTAAAACATTTGAAAGAATTCTAAAATTGAGAATGGAAATTTCGTTAAGGCGGCATAATATTCTACCAGCAACACAATATGGATATAAACAAGGCTATGGAACCACGGATGCAGTAGTTCGTCTAAGTACAGATGTTTAAATTGATTTTACTAATTCCATGACAACAGGTGCATTGTTTATCGACATAAAAAGTGCATATGACAATGTTGATTTAAATATACTCTGTGATAAACTTGTGTTTCTTGGCATTGCAAAATCGATAGCATTGATGATTTACTATCAAATCTATACAAAGACAGAAGTGTATCGATAAGAGTAGGTTACAATATTATTGGACCCAAGATTACATCAAAAGGTATTCCACAGGGAGCTGTTTTAAGTCCACTTCTTTTTAATTTGTACACATACGATTTGCACAAATTATGGTCTACCAATATTGTTTGCTTACAATATGCTGATGAAATTGACATCTACTCACATAAGAAAACGTACAGTGAAAGCACTACTGAACTCGAACATATTATGTACAACTTGGATAGTTTGACTTGGTTAAATGTCAATATTTCGTACCAAAAATGTGCTGTATTATTTTTTTCGAGAAAACACCCTATTAAAGATCACGCTGTAACCTTACATGGCAATGATATTCCAATTGTTTCGGAATTTAGATATCTTGATGTCGAACTTGACAGAAAATTGCTTTCGACTCAACATATTAATTATACAATCGATCGCTGTGAAAAAGGTATTAATTTTCTTAAAATGGTGTGTAAGAGATCGTGGGGTGCAGATCAAAACATTGCATTGAATTTTTATCGAGCCTATATAAGATCTATTATAGATTACTGCTGTTTGGTATATGGGTCAGCTAGCATAACCAATTTACGTAAACTTGATATAATCCAATTTAAAGCTCTAAGAATTGTGTTAGGATTGATGAAAAGCACTTCAAATGAAGCCACCCTAGTTCTAGCATCTGAAAACGCACTCTCATTGCGCAGAGAATATCTGGCAAGCAAATATTTCCTAAACCAACATTATCGTGGCACTTATAATGCAAAAATAATTAATTAATTATAACTTGCAACGAACTCAAGTTAATAAATTCCCTTTGTAATCTTATCTGGGAATCGTTGGATATACCACATCTAACAAGTGTTCTATCTACAAATATTATTATTCCTAAATACCCAAACGAATTTTGATACACTACTCACAAAGAAATCTTAAGTGGCTGTTCAGACCATAATGTGATCTATACAGACGGGTCAAAATCACCAACATGTACAACCAGTGCTTACTTTGTAGCAAAAATGAAGATTAAAAAATCATTTATTTTAAATAATCAATCCAGCATCTTTTCTGCTGAAGCATGTGCTATATACAAAGCCATTGAATTGTGCTGTGAAAGCCAGTGGAACAAAATTGTCACATGCAGTGATTCACTGTCAGTATTACACTCCTTACAAAACTTTAAATTCACAATCAATAGTAATATATTCATATTAGAAATTTTTCAACAGTTACTAAAACTATCAGATCCATATCGTGTTAAATTTGTATGGGTTAAGGGACACTCATATATTTTTGGCAATACTATTGCTGATTCTATAGCTAAAAATCCATTACAACACCTACATATGGTGATAGATGAATTCAACACATGTGATCTACTTGCCTATATCAAACAACATATTAAATTTAGGTGGGACAAACGATGGATTCAGTTTGGTGAAAACACAGTCACTAATTTATACAAATTATAACCAACATTGATAAAAGAGGGATTAAGTACACCATTAAACGTAAATCTTCTATAAAGTGAAGATAAAAAATAAAAAATTTTAAAATCATTATGATATTTCTTGTAAAAATTAAATTAAAGGTATGAGTGTAAAATTGATCTTATGCATGAACATTTCCTTTGTATGTTTACCATATATGTTGCCCACCTACCTAACCGTGCTTTATGTCTTGTTTGTTAAAATAAAGCCGCTCTGATGAATCCCTGAGCGTGAAAAGTATCCTCCTTATACAATCCTGTATGAATGAATACTAATATTCATATGTAATTACGTGGCTAAAGGTTCCAAACCAAAGCCAATAAGCAAAAAAAATTGTTATTTTCAAAAAATGATTATAAAAATGAATATCTTGCCTGGCACGTCGATAAAAATTACCATTGCGAGCCAGAAAATAACTTATTTATCATCATGGTGTAACAGTAGCGGACGTGGTTCGAATTGTTGCTTTAATAGAGGATTTGGGGTTCCCGCATTCTGTAATTCGAGATGCTTGGGATAGGTAACTAAAGATTGGAAATTTCGCAAGACGCCAAGGCTCTGGCAAAAGGAGATCAACTATTGCAGCTGATAATCGCTTTGCCGTTGTTAGATCCTAGAGAGATAGAAGAGCTACTGATGTGCCTCTAAAAAATCAACTGCAAATTTTATGTCATGTAAAGGTAACTGAAAGAACGATATGAAGAAGATTGGCAGAAGTTGGGCTTTATCCGCGAAGGCCGGTGACAGCATCACAACTACACCCTCGGCATCGACAGCAGAGGCTGGCGTTTGCAAGATTGCATATCCACTGGACTTTACAACAATGGGGTAAGTTTTATTCAATGACGAATCAAGGATTTGTTTATGGTCAACCGATGGTCAGAAGTGCGTTTACAGGCGTCGAAATAAAGAATTTGCCGGCTGCATTTGTAGCGCATTACGTACGGATCCTGTATCCTTTGAAAATGGAGCTATGACTGCCCGTCGCTGCATTGAAGAAGTTATCCAAGATGTGGTAGTTCATTTGCACCTTTCATTGGAAACCAATTTCAATTAACGCACGGTAACGCTAGACCTCACGTTACGCATATTATAAACGATTATCTGGATAAAGTTGGATTGATAACATTGGAACGGCGCGCATGCTATTTGCCGTCGTCCTAAGCCCCTAGAAAATTTGATACAGTTAAGGTTGGCGCTGGCAGAGAAATATAGGGTATTCCCCAGGCAAGGATAACACATCTTATTCATTCGATGCCAAACAGATTGCGAGCAGTCATTGCTGCGATAGGTGAACATACTCTTTATTAAATTGTTTTGTTTTTTTGTTAATTTTGTTTTATGTTGTTAATTTTAGTGCGTTTGGTATTTTTTATTAAATAAGCCTTCAAAGCAATGTTTCTTTTACAGCTCGTACAAGAAAAGAGATATTCGGATATTTCAAAAAACAAAATCTTAGGGATGCCTCCTAGATAATGCGAAAGGAATATGCAACAAAATCAGCTCTTCAATTTTTCCACAGAAATTTTTAAAGTTAGGAGAAAATACAACGCTTCTATTCACCCCCGTATAATGCCATCTAAGCAAAATTTGTCTATTACCCGAATAATAAAAAACGATATCAATGTACGAGCCCTAACAACTATGTCTTGGTACAAGCAGTTATTTTGCGAATATAATGAAAATTTACCGAAATTTTTTTATTTATTTTTTTTTTAATTGTAAATATCAAATTAACAACATTTTTTATGACATATGAAATTATTTTGCTTGCTTAATTATATATTTTATATTGATTACTATTTAATTAATTGGTTGATAATCGAAAACTGCTGACAACTAAATATTGGAACATGTTTTGGTTTTCCTCAAAAATTTCTTAGAGCGCAAAGAAAGCTTGCATAGGAGTAGATAGTGTGTTGTCAACAATAATTCTCACGCATCATTTGAGTATGAATAATCAACAACCGTCAGTTTTATTACGAGCAAAATATAATAATGGCATGTGGAAAACCTACTGATCCAAAAGTTCGAGAAATTATTATTAATCAAAACCATAAAGGGAAAACAATGCGTGAAATTTTCAGTGAATTGCAACAACCACTGTGTTTGATATAAAATTTATGGTGAAACTGCCAGTATTGATGCTCGCAGCAAAAGTTCAGGTCGTTCAAAAGCTGTTTCTCAAAGGAGGAGTGTAAGGCATTTAATTAAAATATGTAAGTCGGGACAAGAATTCGGGCTAGAATCAAATGCGAAGAAGGAGAGAAGTACCAAAACAAGGCGCCTTAATATTGAACTCCTCAAAAACCCGCAAACGGTAGAAAGGTTTCAAAACTATATCGAAACTAAATACATAACTAAAGAGAATCTAACAATTAGTGAACAATGGGAAACGTGTAAAAATTACATTAAAGACGCAGCAAATAACAATGCATATAAACTGATGCAGCAAAGAAGAACCCGAGAAAAAGAACAAAAATATAAAGATCTCAGAAGAGAAGAGAAGTACATCCATCGGAGAAAAAAGCGAACTTATGAAAATAGAATATTGGAAGAACTTGAGGCATTAAAAAAGGGAAATCACACAAGAAAATTCTATAAAAATCTAAATAAAGCAAGAAAAGAATTTAAACCAAGGATCGGACTATGTAAGGATAAGGAGGAGCATATACTCAATACAAAAGAAGAAGTATTGAAAAGGTGGGTGGAACACTATAAAGAACTGCTTACTATCGAAGTAGAAGATCCAAATCAACCACCCCCAGGAGCAAACAACAATACACCATTGGAGCCTCCATCAATTCAGGAAGTACGGGATGCAATAAAACACCTAAAAAATAATAAATCTCCAGGAAGTGATGGTATACCCGCGGAACTTATTAAATGTGGAGGTGCTACTCTGACTAATCATATATATAAAATCATACTGAGAGCCTGGAATGAGGAACAAATCCCAGAAGAGTGGTGTATTGGGATCGTTTGCCCGCTACACAAAAAGGGCGATGAATTAGAATGTAGAAACTATAGGGGAATAACCCTTCTTAATACAGCATACAAAATATTTTCGAGTATTTTATATGGTCGCCTGAGTGAATATTCAGAGGAGCTTCTTGGCGAATATCAAAGTGGTTTTAGGCCTGGTCGATCAACAACAGACCAGATCTTTGTGCTAAGGCAAATACTGGAAAAACCAATGAATTAAATATCGACACATACCATCTTTTCGTAGATTTTAAATCGGCCTATGATAGTGTCCTAAGAAATAAATTGTATGAAGCCATGGATGAATTCCACATCCCCGATAAACTGCTAAGATTGGTTAAGGCTACAATGCGTAAAGTTGTTTGCAAAGTCGAAATACAGGGCGAACAATCACAGGCATTTGAAACGCATGTTGGGCTGCGACAGGGAGATGCGCTGGCGTGTCTCCTTTTCAACATAGCTTTGGAAAAGGCGGTCAGGGATGCCCAAATAGACAGCAGAGGAAACATTTTTAATAAATCATCCCAAATTTTGGCATATGCAGATGATGTTGATCTAGTTGCCCGCACAACACGCAAGCTAGAAGAAATGTATACCACCTTGTCAAACGCCTCAAAAAATATGGGCCTGCAAGTAAATGAAAATAAAACTAAGATAATGGCATCAACACCCAACAATAGAGCCAGAAACATCGGCCACCAATTCACGGTTGATAATTCTACCTTTGAAGTGGTGGACAAATTCACATACTTAGGCTACCTGAACACCAAGGAGAACGTCATGACGGAAGCAATCAAGCGAAGAATAATCCTAGCAAACGAATGCTATTTTGGACTGAGTAGACATATGAGAAGCAGAAACTTAAGCCAACAAACAAAAATAACCATATACAAAACCCTTATACAACCAGTGTTGACATATGGGTCGGAGACATTTCCAAGGCAGATGAAAATCTCCTGCTTATATTTGAACGAAGGATCCTGAGAAAAATATTTGGTGGTGAAAATGGTGTTTGGAGAAGGAGGTACAACTACGAGATATATCACAGATATAAACATATATTTGGTGGTAAAGACGTAGTATCCTTTATAAAAATAGGAAGACTAAGATGGGCAGGACATCTGGCAAGATCACAGCAGTACAACCCTCCTAGAAGAATCCTTATGTCACAACCTGTGACTGGCAACAGTTGGCAATGGATAGAACTGACTGGCGTAATAGACTTGGGAAGGTCGAGGCTCTTTTATAGGGCTGTAGCACCAATGATGATGTAAGTCGGGAAGAAGAAATACACTATGAGAAGTAACTGCTAGGTGGAATAGAGAAAGGATGAATGTTTCCAGAGAATGCTGTCGCAAATATATCTACAAAAGCAGTCTTGGTTTTTATAATTTATGTTTGATAGGTTCTTCTTTACGATATAAATTTTATATTTTTTTATTTTTTTCTAGTAGGCCAAATAAAAACCATTTTTGACGGAAACTCAAAAAATGAATCGATACATTTGGGCTATATAAAACTTTCGTGTACCAAAAATAATTGGTACAAAATTATCTGTAGCTAAAAAAGAAAATTTGATGTCTGTGTGAGAGATTATCAAAAGAGTGTAATTTGCTACGTGCTAAATTGTAAGAAATTGATACAATGCTTAATAAAGTTTAGGCTGTTTTTCAAGCTAAGGGCGACGTTACGCCTTATTAATTTTTTATTTTAATTTGTTAAAAACCTATTGTTCCAATATTTAGTTGTCAGCATTTTTTTGCTATCAAACAATTAATTAAATAGTTCATCATACATCATAAAAAATGTTGTTAATTTCATATTTACACTTATTTTTAAGACAATCTTTGAGAGAATAGAAATGGATGACAACTTGAGATCAATGGACGTGAAGATTTTAATTCGGTATAGTAATTTTTATTTGTCCTCAATTTTGTCTATCATTTATCATCAAATATTTTATTTAAATACGAATATTTCTTAATAAATTTGAAATAAATCTACATAAATTTAAATCTTACTATAAGATAATCCGCCGAGACAGACGAGACATCGAAAAAATCAAAAACAAAAAAATAATAAACAAAAAATATACACGAATGAAATTCTCGAACATTTTGGGCATGCCACGGCCGTCTTTGATGATCTCACGACATGATTCACAGACTACTAGATGTTAAATTGATCGACTCAACTCTGGTCGCACCTGCTGAGATTTTGTATCACGGATATCATGCTGATGTTCTCTTGTTTCTTCTTTTTGTTTTGTTTTGGGTGTCTTACCGGTATCTCGGAGATCGAAACTCGCTTTTTGGAGATAAATCAAAGAAGACTTGATTTCACGGAATTGTTTGGATTACGTCCAGTCGGTTGGTTCGTATATTTTATTTTGATATTTGATATACTGTTTTGATAGGGTATGTAACGTTCTTTACGAACGGATCTTATCTGATACGTTGTATGAGAAGGATTTAAAATTAACTTTGCATCAATCAGAAGGTTGTCCTTAATGTTTGTTGTATGGATAGGGTATATATATATATATATATATATATATATATATATATATATATATATATATATATATATATATAACTCCTGGACAAAATTAACGCACCACCACTTTAATTAATCTAAATATTTACAATCTGAACACAAAATAAAACTAAGTTACATTGAAATAATAATAAACACCTACAAATAAGTCCAACATGACTTTATCATGACGTTAATTTGCCTAAATGTTTTTTTTTTAATTTTTTTTGCCGGAAATGCGTAAATAAGCTAGCATAACTCCAAATTTCAAAAAGAAAAAAATCAGTAAAGTAACACCGTAAAATACATCTGGGTCAACACTAATACCGTGTAGGTCCTCCTCTACTTCTTATGACTGCATTTATGCGTCGAGGCATGCTTGATATCAAATGTTCAACAAAAGCTTGCGGAATATTCTCCCATTCTTCAATAACGGCCTCAATGGGTTGATTGTGATTGGCAATAGGGGGTCTACGACTTCGAATATTTGTTTTGAGATAGTCCCATAGATGCTCTATAGGATTCACGTCCGGACTGTTAGGTGGCCACTCTAATAATGAAATATCAACATCATTTAGATAGACAATAACCTGTCGAGCACATGAGGACGAGCGTTGTCTTACATGAATAAAAAATTAGGTCCAAGAAACGGAGCAAAAGGCATTACAAGTTCGACAATAATGTTGTCTAAGTAATAATGGGCATTCATAGACCTCGTACGTATGGGAACCAACTCCGTACGAGCTTCAAAACAAATTCTCCCCAAAACATTTTAGAGCCTCCACCAAAAGGTACTTTAGGAGAGATATTGCAGCTGGCAAACCTTTCTCCTCGCCTTCACCAGACACGCTCACGTCATCTGGAGCTTTTATCGATGGTCCAATTTTGATGCAATCTTGCAAAATTCAATCTCTGAACCCTGTGTTCTCTGGTAAGCAAAGGTTTTTTGGCCGGTTTCCTGTTGCTCAATTCTGCCTTATGTAAACGTCTTCTAACTGTTCGAGATAATATCGCGACATTTCGAACATCTGCTAGTTCATTTTTTAGCAAATTGCTGGTGACTCTCCTATCTCTGAGAGCACGTTGTCTCAAAAAAACGATCATCACTTTGATTGGTGCAACGTTTTCGTCCTTGCCCTGGTCTTCGATGGTACGACCCTGTTTCATTATATCGCCTCACCTTGCGACTGATGCTGGAATGATGTCATCCTAACAAACCTGCAACGTTTCGCATTGAATATCCTTCGATGCTTGCACTGCCTCCTCCTTTGACAAATTTCTTTGACAGTTTATTTTTTTATTTGATTTTTATGCAAAAGAACTTCCAAACATGCATGTGATGAAAAGTATCACAATAAAAGGTTTGTTTCTCACAAGCTCTTTGTTTTCATTGTTCTCAAAATACAAACCATAGATTTTTGTATTTTGAAAAGGATTTCCGAAGTGGAAATTGAAATAAACGTACTTTAACCTTTAATTGTGGCTTATTCCCATTTAAATAGTAATTACCGATATATGTAGTTTAGAAAGGAGTTTTATCTGAACGGTGGAAATTGACGAAACTATTTACGTTAACTTCCACTGCCTCTAAGTAACTCATGGGTAGACGATTTTTTTTGATAAAATAGCTCCACCTTACGTAAATAACCAGGTAGATGAAATGCCATCTGAAACTCTTCCATTTGATCAGAATCATTTTCTCTTAACACGTTTTTTAAGAGCTGAATTAGAGTTTGCTCTTGATAATCGCTTTAGTACCTCACCAGGATATGAAGCAGTCAAATATCCTATGATACAAAATTTGCCAGATAACGCAAAAGAATTACTCTTAAATATATTTAACCAGATAATTATTGAGGGTAACGGCATAATCGATTTTAAGCATATTATAGTTGTCCCTATTCCCAAACCAGGAAAAAACCTAAAATTAGCTGAAGCTTACCGACCTATATCATTGTTATCATGTATATTGAACACTCTTCAACGGATGATAAAAATAGGTTAGATTGGTGGCTAAGAGATCAAAGTCCCTTATCCGCTAACCAACATGGCTTTAAGAAAGGTTATGGAATTTTAGATTTCTTAACAACTTTTGTTGTAGACATTTAGAATAGTTTTTCTAGGAACAGTTATGTACCTGCTTTATTTTTAGACATCGAAGGTGCTTACGACTCGCTATTCTTACAATTCTCCAAGAAAAAAATGATTAAAGTTTTTTCATATTCCAGCACAGTCTGACGTTGTGAACCTGTACATAAATAGGATAATTTATTTAAAAGACAATCATACTTATATACTCATACTTATATGACCTAGACTTAATAACAAAGGATTACTTCAGGGCTCCGTTTTGAGTACTATTTTGTTTAAAATTTACACAGCAGATCTACACAACATCACTATTACTAATATTGCATTATATTGCATATATATTGTTCAATATGCTGACGATTTCTGTTTGTATATAGAACACAAAAAATATCAGCAATCCATTGAAAACCTGAATAAAGTGTATGGATTCCATCAAAAATGGTTTATAGAAAATGGTTTCGAATTATCTTGCAGTAAATCACAAGTTTGTTTATTTACCAGACATAACTTTCCTAATGCCAGTACAATCAATTTATGTGGGCACCAATTTTCTCTTAAAAATACAATTACTTAAATCAATTAATAAAACTTGGTGGAGATCGGATGTTGAAGTAAGTTTATTAAGTTAAGTTATTTTACAAAGCTTACATACGATCTATTTTGGATTAGGGAAGTATTTTGTATGGATCAGCAAGTAATGTACTACTAAACAAAATTAACGTTCTACAGAACTCAGCCTTACGAATATGTTTAGGAGCCATGAGATCCACTCCAGTACAAGCTTTATATTTGAAAGCATTGGAACCTCCTTTGAATATAAGGCGAAGGTTTTTGTCCAAAAAATATATATTGAAAGTATACTCGCTGAACTCATCTCTATACGAAAAGATAGTGACTTTGAATTGTCATGACCTGACAAATAAATATTGGCAAAAAAAAATCTCCGTTACTTTGCGAAGCTTATAATCAAAATATAGCACTTTTAAAAAATATAGATAGAACGAACTACATATTCAAAAACTACTCTTCTTTTTTTTACAAACAGATATTATTGTATCAAATTATAGTGAAAACATATATTTAAATAAAAATATTGTTATGTATCTATAACGAGCAATTACAAAGAGGCAATAGCTCTATATACAGATGCGCCTAAATCTCCAGATGGAACCGGATGCGCTTTTTTTATACCATCGGGACATATAGAAAATAAATTCAAACTGAACCCGGAAACTTCGATTTATACAGCAGAGGCTATTGCAATATATGAAGCTTTATTATATGTAGCTGAAGTTGATTTTGCCCATATTATAATTTTGTCTGACTCCTTAGCAGTGTTAAAACCTATTGGTAAATATGGACCACCAAACTTACAAGACTGCCCATACATTTATAACATTAAACATATTATTCAAACTCTTTTAACCAAAGGAATCAATGTACATTTTCTCTGGATTAAAGCACATGCAGGATTTGAACATAATGAATATGTCGACTTATTAGCCAAAGAAAGCATTTCAACCGATACTGGTATTCTACATAAAGTAACGCTTTCTGATAGTATTGTTTTTTTGCAAGTCAACATTGCTTCGAGAGTGGAGCTACCAGTGGAAGGAATATTTTTGTGAATCAAAATAAATACTCGTTAATTCAGTCAGATATTCCCAAATTTCCTTGGTACAAGTCTTGTAGAGCTTCCAGGAGGCACATAACTTCCATTATTAGAATACGATTCAGACACACATGTTATCCAAAACACTTATTTAAAATACAGGCTTTGGATGATGACAAATGTGAGCATTGTGGAGAGGAAAGTGATTTAGATCATATATTTTTTGGTTGTTCTAAAAATACAGTCTACTCATCCAAACTTATAAATGATTTATTACAATATAAAATAGCAGCGCCTTGGAACATACTATATTTATTATCACTTGGTTCTGTAGATATTTACAACCCTTTAATTAAATTTTTAAAAGACAGCAAATTATCATTATAATTCTCTAAAAATTAGTTAGTTAATCTTGTTACCTTTGTTTTAAACCATTTGTATAACTTCCTCGTCTCCGTGACCTAGTGTTGTTGTGTCTTATATAAATCAATGCCTTGATAGGTCCCTAGGCGAGAAGAGTGTGTCCCTGTTCTCCTAATATCGATGTAATATTTTATTTTGATATGGCATTAGGTAAATTATTACTGTCTTATTCCTTTTGTGTCTGGCTGTATGACGATGAGTCTAAGAAAAAAAAATGCTAGCGGTATTTCATATTCTTTAGCTCTACTCATTAGTTCTCGAAGTGTATGAATATGATCCACAGAACTGAATCCACTTCTTAAGCCACCTTGCTCTCTCGGCTGTGCCGCATCTAATGCATCTGTTAACCTGTTGTTGATGATCTTTGTGAATATCTTGTATATAATTGGTAGTAGATTTATAGGTTTTTAGTTTTTGATATCCTCTTTACTGCCTTTCTTATTAATAAGAATTATGTTTGCTGTATTCCAGCGGTCTGGTATGCATCTCGATCTTAGGCAGTTCGTAAACATGCCTGCTAAGATTTTCCAGTTGTTATTGCCAGCGTATTTAAGCCGTTCCACTGGTATACCATCTATTTCAGCTGCTTTACCGCTTTTCATTTTTGTAATTGTCAATTCTACTTCTTCCGGAAGGACTTTTGGTACATCTTGGTTACTGATTACTTCTTCAAGTGAGTCAGGGGCTTTGTATAGTTCGCTGTAGAATTTAGTCACGAGTTGTATTATTTCATTTCTGTCTGTAATTCTGGTGTTTTTGTTTGTTAGAGCAACGATTTGCTTCTTTCCAATGATTAATGCTTTTCTTGTTTTCTGATAGTTTTTCCTGTTTTCGATTTTTGCATTTTCTACCAGTCTTTCATTGTATTTTCTTATGTCTTCCTTAATACTTTTCTTTATTGTCTTACAAAGTTCAGTGTATTGTATTCTCTGTATGTTGCTACTTACTTTCATTTCCGTTCTTTGTTTTATCATTATTTTAGTTTTATCAGATAGTTTACTATGTTCATTTTGTTGTTGCGGACCTCTGATTTCTTTCATTTCTTGCATTTCATTCTATTTTTTATATATTTCGAATTTTATTCTTTCTAATTTCAGATCTAGAACAATTTTTGCTCTGATTAGGCTGTGGTCGCTGCCTGTGTGAAATTTATTAATTACACTGACATCTTTTCTTGTAGCAATCTTCATTTTCTGTTCGATTTTTTCTTAATGCAATTAGCATGTTTCGGTAATGTGTGGTAATGCTTCATTTATGTTACTGTAGAGTTCCTCTATTTCTTCGTCAATGTGAGTAATCATCGGGGCGTATATTTGTATATTTTGTATATTGTATCTCTTTGATAGTTGTAAGGTTAAGCTAGCTACTCTATCCGAGATACTAGTTATTTCTACTATTTTTCGATTCCATTTCTTGTTGATTAGGAACCCAATATCGCCTGTTCTGCCCGTTGATGTGCCACGGTAGTAGAATGTGTTTCCTGAAGCTAATTCCAATAGCTCTTCATTTTTCCGTCTTACTAGGGATGGAATATAAAAATGATTGCACGTCATTCAAGATTTACGATGTCAAACATCAGAATAGTTAGTAAGAGAGGAATTTTTAAAGTGTCAACTATTTGTCAAACTGTTATATTAACAGTAAATACACTTAGTTTTAAGACTATTGCAACACACTAAAATACATAAGAAAACATTTTAATACAAAATTGTATATTCTAAATTTTAAACTTACCTCTTTTAGAGTATTAATAGTAAAAACGTTCCGCCATTATTTCTTGTTGAAAATAATCTACAGTCCATCTAATTTACTACCATTGACAGAGATCGAAGTTGACATAGTTGCCAAAATATAAAAAAATCCTGAATCCATTTTAAATCAAATAGGTCACATAATTATTGCAAAAGTGGATTATAAAACAAAACAAATTAATATTTAATGTATATAAATAGAAACAATACAAGAGTTAAAACATAATCTTGTTAAAAACAATTTGAACCGCTTGTATGCGTCGTATAAAGATGTAAAATGGAATACTTAAAAAAACAACACTTTTTCATTACTTACTTACTTTAAAATGTTTGGTTACAACAACTAAATTTTCAAATGCTTTTTTCTTTTTTCTTCAGATTTATTTAAATTTCGGTTTTCTGATCGATAGTGATTAGATAGAGATCTCGATTTCGTTTCCACCTTTACAACGACCATTTAAATTCTTATGTGACATTTTTGAAATAAAACACACTAATTTTGTGCTAAAAAGACCAGATTTTATTAAATAGGTAAAAATATAAAACAAGAGGTATTCACTTTAAAATTCAAAATAATAAAGTACAAAAAGTGTCAACACCGCAACTGTCAAATAAGTGTTACCAATTTTTGCAAAAATATCATCTTTGTTCGATTACAGTTACAGTGTGTTCCGAATAAATGTTCTTTATAAAAACGCTTTATAATGCATTTATACAAATTAAATGAAACATATTATTATGTATTTCTTTAAGTTAACATTAATAGAAATCTTTAAATATTTTTTGTACACGTATATAATACAATATGTCTAGTGACTGTAATGCCAGTGTACTCGGCAAAGTGATTCTAAAAAAGAACACACCTACCGCCTAAATATTTCGTGTTGGTATCATGTGACCTCACGGGCTATGACGCGGATGACGTGCAACGGTAAGTAAATTAGATGAAGTATATCTTATATGAAAGCTTATCAGCTTTCTACAGACTATTTAGTTTTTTTGACATAGCAGATTCACAATACACAACAATAATTAGTTTTTAAAGCTATTAATCTAAATTTAATATGTATTTGTAAATACAATTTATTAATATATAATATATTATGATCAAATTATGTAAGAAATTAAAACATAAACAAAATTCTTACTCTATGGCTATGGCTCCACGAGCGACAGATTGTCGCTAGCAGTAGCAGTAAAATTACGGCGGCAGTAAAGCAGTAAAATCATGGCTCCACGAGCGACAGTTTACAGCGCGCATATCGCCGTGTTTTGGTCTTGTAATATGACGCAGCTATAATCAGTGACATCTTGTCCGTTTATATATATCTTATCCGTGTTAGTGTATATAGCAGATAAAATAAATAAATAAATAAGTAAAACAAATTCAGACTAATAATACAATAATATAGTATGGATAATCTATCATTTCAACAAAAAGTTGCTGTAATATTGGCATTGCGCCATCGACGTATGGTTAAAAAAAGGAAATGGTGGATTCACCCTGTTCTAGTGCCTAGACAGACCGAGGGAAATTTTTTTCTTTTATACAACAAATTAAAAAAATATCCTGACAAGTTTTTTGAATATCACAGGATGTCAGTCTCTTCTTTTAATTTTTTATTATGTGAAATAGAAGATGTCATACGAAAACAGGATACATCAATGTGTGATAGCCTAAGCCCAGAAGAAAATTTAGCAATTACCTTAAAGTAAGATTTCAAATTACATATTTTATAATCCTATACATGTATCTACCTAAAAATAAAATATTTAACTATTCAACTTTCATTAGAATAAAAAGGGGCCGCCACCACTTCTTTCACTGCGTATTCTTCGCTACTGAATTATCAAGTAGATCGACGGCTCCCATATGTCAATTATATTAATTTATCATATTGGGTTGATGTAATGAATCTTCCTTCTCCAATATCTAACTTGCTTTTCTATGTTACAATAATTTAAAAAATTCTGATGCGACATACAATCTGCTTTGTTGCATTCCTTTATTTATGAATCACGCAAAGCTATCGAAAACGAAACATTAGTACTGAAGAATAATAAAATTTTACTATGAACAATAATTATTAAAATTTTATTTATATGATATGATTAGACAACCACTTATATAGAAATGAATCACCAGTTCGAAGAAGAAAATCCAAAAAATAGATTTTCGGGAAATCAATAAAAACTGTTTATTCTCTCTATTTAACTTTTTCTTGTTTAATAATGGCATCTATTATAAAGTACAGTTTGATACGGTTAATTGGGATTGAAAAAAAAACCATCCATTGATTCTTGTTATCTAGAATACTGATAAAGAAAATATTGGATTTATTTCTTTCTTAGAACTTATAATTTTTTGTTATGATTTGAGACAAAAAATTGTATGAAAAAACTGTAAAGTAATTTATAAAAACAAAGAAACAACTTAACAAACACAGAGAAATAAACAAACAAGAACAAAAATATCCGATTAAATGACAATTGCCGCTACAAACGACAAATTACTGCTAGTGGAGCCACAAACGCGCTGCAAATTACTGCTAAAAAATAGGTCCGGATCTATTCGAATGCGACACGACCTTGACTAAGCGTCTCGGTCTCGAAACGAAGCGACAATCTACAGCGCATGGAGCCACTCAGTATCACTGCTGTTGTTTTCATTTATCAAGCTACATTTTACTGCTACTGCTAGCGACAATCTGTCGCTCGTGGAGCCATAGCCTAAAAAAGCGGAATCACTTTAAAGAATTTTGTTGTATCAGTTGCACACAATTGTCTAATATATTTAATTAAAATTATTATTTTGTGGAATATTAGACTAAAGAGTTATTTCATAAAATTCACGCCTATGAAAAATCGAGCAGTTCCGTATGGGTTTCGTATTATTAGCTGTGTTTTTTTTTTCAAAATTGTTATCAATTTACACTTTATATCAATTGTGACGTGCAACGTCTTCACTTTGAAAAATGGTATACATATTCTTTTTTATGTAGACAGTAGTTAAAAATTAAAAATTATATTTGGCTTAAATCAATTCTTTATTAAAACATATCTATGTTACTAAATTTTCTCCAAATACCACAGCGCTAATGTAATTTTCTATGACTGATTCAAAACTAAAGCAAACAAATTAAATACCTATATAAAATTATTTTCCTCGCTCTGATATATATCCGATACTAAAGTTGTAAGCAGTAGAGAACAAGACTTGTCGCTGAATAATCTAAAATCTGTGCATACCTAAACTGGTGAATCTCATTAAAGTAGAAACGTTATGCCATGTTTGCACAAGTCGGCTTCTATCAAAGCCTCGAAAAACTAAATGAGGATCAGATCGTTTCTTTGAAAAATAAAATAAAATGCAAAATATAAAACTTGCTCTTGGCTTAGTTTATTTTAAATGATCTTTGTGGGATAAAAGCTTGTTTGGTTATATTTTCAACAAGTAAAAAGTATTGCTTGTTACTTTAATGTTATTTTTCTCATTGAATTCTTATATTTATTAATATACAGTTTATCTTTCTTATTTTGACTATATACTTTTGAACACGGTATCTATAATTGTCTAGTAAATTTTAAAGGCATTAATAACACATTTATGTAGCATAAATTTCTTTACACTTATCCTTAACCCTTAACTGGTATGGCAAGAAAAAATACATACAAGGTATGGCGGGGTCATATTTGACCTTTGGATTTTTTTGTGTAAATAAACAAAAAATTAAGCAAATTATAATAAAAAAGTATTATATTAATGATTATAACACTGCATAAAACAAAAAAATCTATATCACTTACTGCTAGAAAGAAATATATGGGGTTGACTTAAAAAAAACCACTCCAAGTAAAAAATCCCAAAAAATAACGAAAAAACACACGTGTATTTTCAAAAAGTAATAAATTTTTCTAAACAAGTATGAACATGATGATAACTACTCAATATTACACCTACTACAAAAATTTGATGTAACACAATGGTTTTTGCATATATGTTTTTCACACTTATTACATCTAAATGATTGTTTATTATCATTACGTGGGCAAATATAACATCTCCCACGTTTAGGAGCTCTTTGCCTTGCCTGGTTTTGGTCGTCTACCGGGATGTGGCCAACTCGACGAATAAGTTCTCTCAATTCTCTGGGAATATTTACCATAACAGCACGACGAACTAAGTGATTGTGTATTAGCTGTTTACCTAAATCAATCAAGAATTTTTGCCGTGTCAACCCAGATTCTGGATTAGCAGCGTTATATAAAACATGTCCATTGACACCAGCAACATCCATGATCCGAAACCAAATAGTTTGTGGCCATCTTCTAGTACGCCGTCCTACTTTGTAGTTGGCACAACTTTGATCCAGTACATCCACCCCAACTTTGGTAATGTTGTAAAAGTCTATAATATCCGGTAGTTTCTTAGCTGTCTCCAATACTTTGTTGTTATGATGGAGACTAGACACTAGACAAACGGATCGGTTTTTTTTTCAGTACGTAGGACACCAGGGTCACGTCTTTAGTAAATCCAAAAATAGATGAATAAACCTGACGTTGATTATTCGGTAAAAACTCCGTTGGCAAATCTCTTTCATTTTTCCGCATAGTACCAACGTAAGTAAGTTTACAGCGGCGTAGCTCTTCAACAAGCTCTAGTGAAGAAAACCAGTTGTCACCAGTTACATTTACATTTACCAGAGATAATTTATATTATACTATCATCCTAAAGCGTTATCTCCATAATTTGTTTGCAAACTGGTTATTTTTTCGTTGGTTCTCTCAATAATCTGGCCAATTATTTTATCATCAACTAACAGTAGGAATGCTTCAGCAGGAGTCATAGGTTTGTTTATTCGTGCTGGTCCAGCAAGTCCTGGTACATGTGACACGATATTTGTTGCACGAGTTCGGCTCGACGCAGGAGCTTGCATTGACCATTTTTTTCCATTTCTCCCGTAATAGTAACTTTGCTGTTCGTTATCACTACTGTCATCCTCACTACTCGATTCGGTACCTAAGATTTGAACGTTATTATTCCCAGTGTCAATTTGATCACCAGCTTCTGAGTCAGTATCATGCTCACTAACAATTGTCTCTGCATCAGATATGTCGAAATCGCTGTCACCAATCTGTTCACCTATGTCTTCTAACTCCTGTTGTGTCAAGGGTCTCGTTCTGACACTTGAATTAGCCATAATTATTTAAAACTAAATCACTGACAATTGGCCTTTTTAAGGTATGGCGGGGTCAATTTTGACCCTATCGACGTCTAACACTCAACAAAGTACAAAGTCAACTGCAGCGACTACGTTCAAGTAAATGTACTCAACGCCACAGATGAATAGCTGGACGGCGGCGTGCCAGGTGTTCTCCTTTTTCTGGAATTTTAATAACCATTTTTTTTTAGGGTCTAAAATGATCCCGCCGTACCAGTTAGGGGTTAAGCGGGTACGGTTTCCCTAATTACATTGTTTCCATAATTTTCTGTTTATACCAATATCAATATCCTCCATATCTTGTTGGTCCCAAAAGTATTCAGCCTTATCTAGACATCACGGTAATTGCTTGAAAAATCTCAGTATAATATCAGGACAAACAGGACTGAAAAAAATGGGAAAGGTAACTAAGACTTGGTCTGTTGGGCTTTTATTTAATATTTATTTTTTTTTTGTATTATTAAACACTTTAATACTGTTCTCCCTTTTAATTATTTTAGCAGGTGGCGAAGAAGACGCCCACTGCATGGCAATACAACTGAATGAAGAATATCCAAAATGGGGCTGGAAATTAATTTTTATAAAACGAATTTTTTAGTAGTAAGTGGAAATAGTAGAAACTTGATAATGGAAAATTGATTATTACTAAAATCTATCCACAAATTCAACAATCTTGGGTAATTAATTTCAGAAAGGGGGCCAGCGACGAGGACACGAGAACAATAAAATGGGAGTTAAAAGATGACTTCACAAGAGTATAAGAATCGAAGAAGTGATAGATTACAAAGAAAAACACATTAAACAGATAAAAAGCACTCCGTAATGATTTTTGGCGTCGAAGTTACAGACCAATTAGGATGGATAAAGTCACTGATGAAGGAATAACAGCGAGTTCTAAGGTTGATATAGATATAAGATACAATAGAAGCAAAAAAATCAACATATTACAGACGCTTAAGAGGAATGTCAGAAGATAGATGCCCTTTAAAAATATGAAAGTGAAAGCCAGCCCGTCGAAGGAGAAGAGTGAGATCAAGCCATAATTGGAACAAAGCAATGGAAGATGCTATATACCTCTAAATAAATTATTGGAGAGATTGGAAAAGGTGGGAAGCGAAAAATGCTGAATGGTGTAGACCCAATCGTATGGTGATAACGATGACGAACTCTTAAACTTTTGGTACTAAGAACGTTTTATAGGTAACTTATTTAATTTCATACGTATGAGCTTTTCTCTTCTTTCTCTTTATAAGTAATTCTGCTTGTTCATTGGCGGAATAATACCTCTATGTATTTCCTGTAATTTTTTCAGTACTCTCATCTCTGTTTCCAGTAGCCTTTGCGTTTTGGCTATGTCGGGTGTTCTTTCTGAGGCATATGTCACTATTGATCTTACACTGGTTTTATAAATGCTTGACTTTATATCAGTGTTAATGTGTCTGTTTCACCATATAGTGTTATTAAGGCATCCTGCCAGTCTATTTGCTTTTTGTATTAGATCTCTCACTTCTTTGTCCAGGTCTCCATAGGTAGACAGTGTAATTTCCAGGTATTTTATTTCCATTACTTATTCTATAATAATGTCATCAATTTCTATTTTACATCTGGTTGGCGCTTTGCTGAATACTATTGTCTCAGTTCTCTAAGACGAGATTGTCATATTAAATTCTTTTGCTCTTGTGTTAAATCTGTGGACCAGTCTTTGCAGACTATCTTTATCTTGGGCTATCAATATTGCGTAATCTGCGTAACAGAGTATTTTAATTTCTTTGTTTCCGAATTTTGTATTCTCTTCCTTTGTTAACGCTTTTGATGATTTCATCCATAATTAAATAGGAGAGCATAGGGCTCAATGAATCCCCTTGTTTTATTCCGCTGCCCCGTAAGTTGTCCATCTATTTTGAGTTCGAATTTGTTATTTTGGTAGATGTTTTTGATAGTTTTTATAATATTTATGGGAACTTCTCCATTATACAGAAGATGGATTACCTCTTTGAGTCTTACTCTGTCAAACGCGTTTTTTAAGTCAATCAGATACAGAAATTCTGCTCTATTGTACTCTAGTGATTTCTCAGTAATTTGCTTTATAACGAATATTCCATCTGTACACGATCTTCCACTACGAAAACCCTGTTGTTCATCTGCTAAACTTATCTTCTGATTTATTAGCATATTATTAAATTTTAGCTGTAAGTTTTAGAGTAGTATTTAACAAGTTATATCTTTGTAGTTTTCTGGCTGTTTTTTATCTCCTTTTTTGAATAGCGGAATTAGTTCGCTCGTTCTCCATTCTTCCTGTATTTTATTGTAGTCCTGTAGTTTATTGTGTTTTATAATTTTATTAATTAATGTTGTTAATTGTTCTGTCATTGCTGCTTCACAATATTTCAGTAATTCGTTTAGTATCCAGTCTTTACCTGCTGCTTTTCTGTTCTTCAGTTTTTCAAGTATTTTCCGAACTTCCTGTACATTTATATTAAGTTTTTCATTTGTGGTAATTTCTGTTGTTTCCGGTTCTATCGTCGTTTGTTCTTCCTCTACACAGCTTTTTTAGGTAGTCAATCCACGTATCCTTTTCTATGTGTTTCGTTTCTAATTATCTTGTAGTTATGGTATGCCTCTTGTGTTTCGGTTGACATATATTTCAGGTAAGCTTTTTTCTTTTCTTTACATTTTTCCTTCACTTGTGTACAAAACCATGTAGTTCTTCACCTTGGGAACGATTTATTTTTATTTATTTATATTTCTTTCACCTTAATTAGATTTAATTTTTGCCCAACTTTCTTCGACTCCATCACTATTGCCTATCGACTATATCACTCATAAGTATAAGCTGTTACGTAAAATTCAAAAATGAAGTTTTCACTCGCGAGGTTTTTATACTATTTAGCTACGTTTTAAGTAGCGAGAATTTTCTTTTTTCTCTATGGAATCATACACTACAAATTCAACTTTTAGATACTTCACGCATGGACGAAAACAACAACGTAATCTTGTAATTGTCACACGATATTTCTTATTGTTCTCGTTTCTTCCTGCAATCTTTTTTTATTATATCGTGGTCAATTTAAAAGGAAATTATCGAATTAAAATAATTTGTATCCATAACTCATTTAATTATTCGTTTCCCTAACAAAATTGCCCATAATTTTAGAAAAAGGTATCATTAGCCGTCCTTTCTGTCACTGCACGCTGCACTTTGTGGCCAATTTTATATATAAGGCAACTGGACTTGTCATCACCGCAAATTGGTGATATCCTTTGGGCTTTTCTAATGCGGGTGCCTTAAGTAAAAGCTAATCGACTTGTAGCATAAGGTATTGAGGGTTTATAACTGTTTTGTTTTATTCCGAAACGAGTGAAAAATTGATAAAGGTCATAATTAATAGTTTTTGCGTTTTTAATGTCATTTTTAGAACAAACTATAAATAACAGTTAGCCAAATCAATATCTGCCAAAAAATTTATTAACGAATTTAAATCAGTTCAACCAAAAATAGTAACTTTTCTTGTATAGAATTTCCAATCTCCGAAAATTTTGAATAACGCTGGGCCCATAACGGTTTCTTAATATTATTCTGAAGCTATTTTCTTGTGGCATTTTAAATTAATTAATATTTAAATGGGAATAAGCCACAATTAAAGGTTAAAATACATTTATAGTATTTTGAGAACGATTTCCGAAGTGGAAATTGAAACGTCAATAAATGTATTTTAACCTTTAATTGTGGCTTATTCCCATTTAAATATTAATCAAAAATAGTAAGAAATGAAAATCAATGTTAAAAATCATGTAGAAAAGACATGAGATTAAAATGGGAATAAAATAATAGAAATTGAAGAAACATTGTGGATAACTCTTTCTACATAATAATACAAAAAACTCAATTATTACAAAAAAAATTGGGAATCAGTTGTCAGAACCAGTTGTCAACCTGGTGTCAGAAGTGCGTCTACTCTTGATTTTCGTCACAGCTTAGGTGTTTTTAAAACTACTACGCGCGAATCTATCATTACTAAGAGCCAATTGTGTCCCTTCTAAAATTTTTGATCTGTTCCATTCTAATATTATCCAAGGCTGCTGCTTTGCCAACTTTTATTACAAAAATGGCTGTTAAATCTTCTTTATAAGTAAAGAGACTGTCATATGTATTGTTTTCATTGCTTGTATCAAGTGACGTTGGCTTATTATGTTTTTCAGACGTTTTTCCATTTAGTAAGAGGTAATGAGCAATCTCATCTGGTGTTATTTTATAACTCATGAAGTTGGTTTGTACGACCGTTAATAAGATTTTTTATCAATTTACAAGCAAGGCGACTATTTTGTGCCAAGTCTAATTCGCCCAGCAAAAACCCTTCACCAAGCTCGATAGTTTTATCACCATAATCGAACACATTAACGAGTGTAGTTTCTAAGATTTCTGTGTGTCATTATACCACACTATAATTATTGCAGTTTCGCAACTTTAGGTAAACATTGTTAAAATATTAACAGACCTTTTGTTAGTTTTGATTCTCCTTGTATATTTAACCAAGATATTTTTTACAAAAACCCAGACACTATTGAAAAATTAAACGGTTGATGATATAATGTTGCAATGAATAGACTGTTCATTTATACATTGTATGTTAACAAAGAAGGATAGAAAAATAAACGGATAATATTTTGTATGCTTTTAAACCAAGATCCTTACGTAAAATATGCCAAGTTGTTGCATATGACAAGCCAAGCTGTTGAGAACGGCAACGAATCGATTCTTTATTATTTTCGAGTACACTATCTGTTACCGCCGCTATATTTTCTTCAGTACGTGCTGAATGTGGTCTATTAGGTCGCGTGTTATCTAATAATGAAAACTGAGTTTTACACATACCAATCGTAAAGCGAATTGTAAGTTCGGTAGGCCGATTACGTGTACCATAAATTGCTCTAAGAGCACGAAACACATTCCGCACAGAACTCCCATTTTCAACAACTTAATACAAAAAGAGAAATCAAACGATTTCTACTTAGCGAAACCGAATTCAAATCTTAACCACTGTGTTTCCTAAAATTTGCGAAACAAACAGCTGGATGAATTAATCGGCAAGGGAATCTAAAATTGCATTCCACAAGCCGTTCATCCTAGTCAAAATTCGTAGTGAATTCAGTTTCTCGTACTTCCAACGAAGTAAATAACAAAACAGAATGACGGTATTAGATTTTTGTTTTGATAAAGTGCAGCAACAACCGTTGATACGTATTTCGACCTCCTTAAGTCTCTTCAGAACGGTATAGCCACTGCTCAGTGAGCAGTGACTATACCGTTCTGAAGAGACTTAAGGAGGTCGAAATACGTATCAACGGTTGTTGCTGCACTTTATCAAAACAAAAATCTAATACCGTCATTCCAACTTAATACAACTTAATAATTTCTAGGCGCTGTGCCGGGCTGAGTCTTTCCATCATGAAATGTCAAACAATACTGAACAAAAGCGAAATGTCAGTTTGACAGTATTCATGAACGATCTCCAATCAGATCTCCACCAAAAAAGTACCTCTAAATGAATCACCCTTTATATGCGACGACTGTATGCCTCGGCGGTCGAATACTGCAATAATTCCGCTTCTCTACACGACCTCTGGCAAAACAGGAACTATATCACAGACCGCATCAAATCGGTCGTATTAGACCGCCGTGACATGAAGTATTTATTGAACTGTCGGTCGTATATGACCGCCTGACAGTCAACCTGGTAATTTGCAACCAAAGGATATCCCCCTTGAAAGCGAAATCCACGTGACTCCCGGAAAAAATCTCTTTCATTGAAGATGGTTTAGGTAACTGTTCTAATTGAGCCATCCTGTACAAGTATTATAATATCGATATATAACAAAAAAAATTTGAATTTAAATAATGTACGTATAATAAAAATGCCGAATAGAATATAGGCCCTTAAATAGGTTTACGCCACTCTACATTTGACGTATTTAAAATCTCACATACATTTAATTAGATTTTTCGTGGCTGTAGGCAATCGGTGAGCTTTTAAAATATAACCCGCGAGGCTGTCAATGTATAAAATCCATTACTAGTTTAATGCCTAATTTAAAATACCTCAAGAGAAATCAAAATTCATTTAATTTAAAGTGCTTTATGCAGCTTTAATGATCTTAATGGAGTATATGCCATATTAAGCTGTTTTGATGTTCGGTGCTGTAGGTTCAGATCCGGGTTAAGCTTTCTGAGCTTTACTTTGATGTTCTACATTATGTATATACAAGAATGGCTGAATTGTTTTACTGTCATACTGGAAATCATAAATTAAATTATTAGAAGTATAAATCAAATTGAAGTAATTCAAAGTTTTTGTATGATTTGTGAGTGCAGCAGAAATAAGGCAACGAAACATTTTCTTATTTTTCTTTCTTAATATGCATAGGTAATGCCTTCCTAAATAAAACAGACTTTTTTTAAAAAAAGGGGTAAAAGAAATAAATTAGACTTATTCACAATCAATTTAATTTTACTACCCAAGACGACCGGTTTCGCTTTCTAAAATTTGCAAAGCATTATCAGGTCAGTGGTACAAAGTAAATTAAATGCTGAAATTACAAAAAAGCCCATATTAGGGTGCTCTCTTATAAGGATACAGATCAAAAAAGTTATAGTAATTATGCCAATATTACATGTCTGTGTTTATTAATATGCATAAAATTGCTTTAGCAGACAAAGTAACAACCCACAAATTGGTAAGAGAAAAAAAATCTATGACCTATCTCTTACCAATTTGTGGGTTGTTACTTTGTCTGCTAAAGCAATTTTATGCATTTTAACAGACATGTAATATTGGCATAATTACTATAACTTTTTTGATCTATATCTTTATAAGACAGCACCCTAATATCTGCTTTTTATAATATCAGCATTTAATTTACTTTGTACCACTGACCTGATGATGCTTTGCAAATTTTAGAAAGAGAAACCGGTCGTCTTGGGTAGTAAAATTAAACTGATTGTGAGTAAGTCTAATTTATTTCTTTTTTACCTCTTTTAAAATGGACTCACACAAGCAACACATTCATGATTAGACTTTTTTTAATTTAACCAGAGAGTGCACAACTTATCTCACAGTTTTTTTATTAAAAAGGTTTTCCATATAGTAGAATAATTAACTTAATAAATAATGATAGTTCACAAATTCAAACTATACGCTTGTTCAATCAATCAGATTAGCCTTGAAAACAATTGTAATCTCTTAACTAATATTCCATAATGTTAGTTATATTTATAAACGTCACGTCAACGTCAACGTTATTAATTAAAACTGACGTTTGTTGTTAACAATCCGTCCAATATAATCAGCGTGCGGTCTTTTAAGGTTGATCTGCACCCCCCAGAAAACAAACTACACATTCAAAAAATTTGAAAAAATTTGAGAAGGTATATGTGACCACTAGAAGTATTTTGACAAATTTTAAGCAAAATTCATGTTTTTCTTTTCGAAAAAACTAAAAAAAAAAACTACTTTTTTCCAAGTATAAAGCGGGAAAGCCAAACATACGATTTTGTTCATTTTCTTACAGCATAAAGATATAATTCTAAGAAATACTTACGAATTTTTGGAAAAATTTTGAATGTACAGTTTTGCCACAATGGAAAATAGTAATATGTTCCGGTTTATAATAAAGCTACCGGACAAAATTTTAATAACAAAATGAATAAAACTGTAAAAGTGGAAAATGTTTGTAATAAAACGTTAAATATTTTTTCCTAAACATATAAAAAATCTGGTTAAACAAGACTTATATTTTGAACTGCTGCCATCAAATTGAATTGTGAAGAGGTGGCTCCATCTGAAATATCGGTGATATTTATCATCGATAGACAGCATTACTTTCGGCTTTGAAACACTTCAAACGAAACGTCATACTAACAGAGTTGCCATATAAATTACTTTGTATAACTCTTTGACAGATTACGAAGTTTAATACGAATCTTTATCGGTTGAACTGGCCATGCTGAAACTTACAAAATGTTAGATACTGTAACTTTTGTTTTGAAAGTACGATGTCATAAAATCTACAATCTACAAGTAATATATCTTTAAAAAACCTATATCTATAAGTCCATATATGTATACAGATCCCGACATTGTTTTATTGACCATACAATACAATGGCAATCGCTGTGACATGTTACACGTTTCCACCTCTGTACTCATTTCACAGTAGGAATGAATTGTCGTAATTGTCACATTGACATTAAAAATTTTAGACGAACTTCTGTAAGAATAAACAAATAATTAATAAAATGCCGATTACGTTGTATACCGTCGAAGAAAAAGTGCAACTTGTAACATGGTACTTTCAGGGTCATTCGATACGCGAAGTAATTAATTTATTTATTGTTGCCTTCGAAAATAGACTGCCACCAAGTGTTACAAGAGTTAAAAATACCATTAAACATTTTCAAACTTCGGGATGTGTAAACAGTTGTAAAAAGTGTCATGAATGTAATGAACCACGTGTTAGACCTGTCGATGAGGAGCGTCAAAACAGGGATATTGATATTTGTGCTTTTGTGGAAGTTAGTGAACCCTGCAATAGTGTACAAATTGCTAGGGAAGTTGACGTGAATGCTCGAACTGTCCAGCGAGTACTCAAAAGGAATGGGTATCACTGTTTTAAGAAACAACCAACACAAGAACTGTTTCAATATAGAACGATTCAAACGACATCAATATAGAACGTGGTGTAAGACAAGCAGATAGTCTGCTAACGGCCTTATTTAATATCATACTAAAAGAATTCATAGACACAGAGCTAAAAAAAAGAACAATTATTCAAAATTCAACAAACCATAGAATACGCGGACGATCTAGCATTAATGCGTGTGACAAACAAAAACTAGAAAAGAGTCCTAACGTTGATAAGACAAGCAAAGATTCGAGGACTAATAAATCAATTAGAATAAAATAAAATACTTAATAAGTACAAGAGACTGGCCAACAGAAATATTAATATGATATAAATGAATTAAATGTGATACAAAGAATTGCAGTTTATGGTAACATTTGTTACGTTCCTTAGGGATATTATAAGATTAACAAATATTACAAACACGTAAGGTCACAGTTGATTGTTTTAGGTAGATTCCAAATCCACTTCTAACTTTTATTATAATCTGTTTAAGAATGGCATTCATTCTTTATTACAACATGGGTAGTGTCTATAAAAATGTAGTAAAATTTTACTGTTACACATAAAAAAGCGATTCTAAGGTTTTTATGACAGAAAAGACACAAAGTTCTTTTTAAAACGTCTTTAAGAGCGTGTATAAATCAATTTTTGTGTTACCTAATCTAAATATAATAAAAAATATATATAAAAAATTGTAATGGGTCATAGTAGATTCGACATTTTTAAAACATAGTAATTTATTAGAAAAAAAATACGTATATCATCGTGTATAAACGTATAACGCATGTGATATATTTATATTTAATGATTTTGCATTTAGTCAGTTTTATTTTATTTATTTATTTACAAAAAATACCTCGACAACTGTGGCCATTGGTACAGGAACACTAACATTAAAAAATATATATTTAATAATTAAAAGGAATAATGAATATATTATTTTAACTTATGTCTATTAAATCTTGTGGTAAAGTTGAGTGAATTTTGGAAACTGTATAGTTTTCGTTAGCACATAGAAAACGTCTTGAAGAAAATGCCACAAAAAGAGCCAGTAAAAATTATTTAAGATTTTAACGCCAATGTGGGAAAAACTGAAAATTAACCACATTTGACAGATATTGTCTGTTCATTTGACTTGGACATTATTAAAAGAAACAACAGAAGAGAACATCTTCAATAGTTTGCCAGTAAAAACAATCTAGTGACAACAAATACACTTTATAAACACCGCACAAGAAAGCTCTCAATATGGATTAGTCCAAATAAAGAACATAAAATTAAATCGACTATATACTCATGCGGAAAAGATGGAATATCTCAGTATTAAATGTATAAGCTATGCCTGGAAATTACTACGGATGAGATCATAAAATGGAAGAAAAGAACTGTAGGCTCAAATTACACACAACTAGAAAAATACATTGGACGAAACGGCTAAGGGTATCATTAGATATTACGGGAACCTGATAATTGGTGAAAAAAAGAAGAGTTATGCTACGGCATCATCATCAGCTGTTTTGAGTCCACTGCTGGACATAGGCCTCCCGTAAATAGTTCCAATGCATTCTATCTTGAGCACCCTGAATCCAGTTGTGCTGAATGCGCTTGATATCATCTGACCACCTTGTTGGAGGATGTCCTCGATTACGATAAGCATCGTGTCTAGGTCTCCATTCCAGAATTTTCTTCGTCCACCTTCCATCTTTTAATCTGGCAACATGCCCCCCGCCCAGTTCCATTTCAATGTTGTAATCCTTTGAGCTGCATCAATAACACCAGTTTTTCTCCTAATTATTGTATTTGATACTCTGTCTCTGAGGGATATATTCAGCATTGACCTCCCCATCGCTCTCTTTGCCACTTGTATTTTATTGATTACTTTTCTGGTAAGGGTCAATGTCAATGCTACTCCTACATACCACAAAAACAGGAAGCAACACTCAAGAAATAGCGGAACCGAGCAGAAAAATTAAATGTGTGTGCACCAGAGATAAAAACAACTATATAAACAACGTGTGTCAAGAACTGAAACAACATGCAATTCGCCATGAAATATTTAAAAAAGTTAAATATCTGGAGAGACTGGAAGGAGAGATTGCAGAAACCTGGAAAACTTACTGCTCAGAATTATACAAAGACACTTCAAAAGATACATTATCCTCAGCACACAAGAAATATGCAATCATAGAAGTAGAACCAATCATTTTGAGAGCAGAAGTAGCGAAGGATTTCAACCAACTAAGAAAAAAAAACCAGTGATAGATGGCATACCAGCCGAGATTCTAAAAGCAATAGGAGAAATTGGCGTAGATGTAATACTGGATATGTACAACATGATATATGTACATATCCAGTATTACGTCGGTCTGATAAGTGATGCGAATCAACTTTTATCCTTATTCATAAAAAATAATCAATAACAGTATGCAGCAACTGCAGCAATTACAGAACCAGTGCTCCAACCAGTTGGAGAGCTAGGTCGTAAGTAAGTAAATAATGGAGTGACTGAAAAGGATAACTACAAAGAAAGATATCAAAAGAAATACCTACATAGATTTCCTGGACAACAAAACACAAGAAGGTTACTAAACTATTTGAATTGGACGCCGTTTAAAAGAATCCTCTTGCTGGATAGAAAGAAATGCTTTTCTTTCCTAAAAAATATTAAGGGGTGAAAATCTTTTTAAAGGAAATATTTCTACAACTCCTGGTTTAGAGAGAAACATTACATATTTATTATTACTTCACATCAACAGTTATTACAAATATTATTAACTAACAAACCTTACAGGTTGGGCGACAGTTGTAACGATTTTACAACTAGCTGTAACTATTTAAACAATTATTATAAATGAAAAATTACTAAATTTTTCAACGAAACTTACATAGGGTTTACATTTGAACAAAACAAATATCAAAATTATGATTATGTACTAAATGTACGAAAAGGATAATACTGACCGAAAAGAATAATACCCATATGTCGAAATGAAATATTAAACCTTTTTAAACATTAATTAAATATTAAAATTCACTTTATTTAAAAGAAGACTAATGACAATTAGCTAATCCATAAAACTTATAATTTTATTTATTTATAATTTTTTAAGTTTGTCATGAAAGCAAATCCTTATATTAATGAAAAACTGTCTATTTTTACTTAGAAAAATTTTAACAAAAAGTACCTTATATCACTTTGGCTAGTATTTCCGTTAAGACAGTTTTTGGGATTGGAATGGAATCAAAATTATTGTCCCATTCTTCTTCTTCTGGTTCCTATCCGTTTCGGATGTTGGAAATCATATTGGCAATCATGACCTTGCTCGCTGCGGCTCGAACCAGCTCCGTTGAGGTTTTCTTAAACCATGTTCTTAAATTCCGCAGCCATGATATTCTCCTTCTACCGGGTCCCCGCTTACCTTTGACTTTACCTTGCAATATAGACTGCAGCAGGGAGTAACGGTGCTGATTTCCGGTGTCCCATACAAACTGCTAATGGTCTGGGACGACCATGAAACACAAAATGACAAAATGGACAATTTTTGGGGAGGTAGGACACTGCTTCGGGCTTCTGATTATTGGCCTCTCAAACGCTTCTGCTTAAAACCATGTGGAACTATTAAATTGTTGTAACGCTGCTTTCCAAAACTCCTCACATAAGATACAGCACAACAAATCGGTGACTAACTCAACAAAGACTGCCAAATAGCATCTTGAGCTCAAGTTCACCTCTTCACAAAAAAATTGGCGGCTTTAAAGAATTAAACACCCTAAGATATTTCTTCCGAATCTAAATCTCAACTCTAACTTCAAACTGATACTGGACTATTTTTCGATGACAAAAAAAAAACAATAACGACTTTGAAGAAAATCCGGACTAAACAACGAACCCGACTCCTATCGTGGTCCATAGTGGAGTAATTTCATTCTCCCAAAACCGGTCTCTTGTCCGCATTAGCGTAGAGATTCCTGTTTATGTGACCCGCAATACCGAATAAGCGGAATCAACATCAAACAAATGCAATCTGTGTTTTATAAACAGGACTAAAAATGTTTATATGATCAATCTCAGCTACGCAAAAAGATTGAGAATATTTTTCGGTGTTTTAACATATACCAGGGGAAATAGAAATGCTACATGTTTTGTAGATTACACAAAGGCACAAAGAAAATGTGGGAGTACCTAACCAACTAGTTAACCTAATCAGAATTCTGTATGATAAAAACTTAGTCAAAGTTAAAATATATTGAATATATTCAGAGGCATTCAAAACAAAAAAAGGAACTGCACAGGGCTGCATACTATCACCATAATTGTACAACAAATATTCTGAATATATAATGAGAAAAGCGCTAGAAGATCGCAGACAGGGATAATAATAATCTACCGCATAATATATATATAATAAGTGGCGAATTTAGAAGTATTAGACAGATTTGTATACTTGAACTCCCTGATAACAAACAATGGTGACTGCTCCTCAGAAATACTGAGCTTATTTTTTTTATTGATAGATACGCAGCTGAAACATGGACTCCCAAAAAAATCGATGGGAGTAAAATGTGGATCTACACGTGTCCTGGACGGAACATAGAACCAACTTATCAATTTTAGAAAAACTTTATAAAAGGCAGGCTATTAAAAAAATTAAACCGAGCATACCTAAATTACTTCGGTCACATAGCTAGAAGAACGGATACCATGAGACTATTGGTAGTAGAAGGAAAGGTAGAAGGACGAATATCTCCAGCACGATGAGTAGACCAAATGAAGACTCTGGTCGGCAAATCCCTACATGAAGCCGTCCATATGGCACAGGATAGCAGCCCATGGAGACAGCAAGCTAACAACATTCAGATTATTACCACACCCTGAAAAAAGCTCAAAGAATGAAAAGGAGGGGGATGGTTTTCGTAATCTCTGTAGGACTATTGTGCATTTCCTTAAGAGTAGGTTTTACGTCCAATGCTTTATACAGGTTGGTGAATAGTTTGCATTCAGTAAGGATGTGTTTCACAGTCAGGTAAACATTGCAATAATGATAAATTAATACGTTTAACAATCGATGCTTCTCTTCTAGTTAGGAAGTCCAGCCAGAGATGACCAATAAACGGTTGGAGTTCAACAAGAGTTGTTTTGTTCCTTTATCATACGTTTTGCCGGATATCCTCTACTGACTTTTTTAAGCTAGTTAAATTATTGGTTGGAGTTGTTTTGCTCTTTTATCATAAGTTTTGCCGGATATCCTCTACTGACTTTTTTAAATCCAGATCGTTAGATAGTTGAATTATGGTTATTCCATTACTATGGTTGGTAGCTTCTTTGGCAAAATAAACTGCTGTCTTATTAACAGTAATTCCTGTATGAAAAAGCAGCAATATGAGAAACTGTTACATTGTGAGCGGAGAGATTTTGGTAGATATCATGAATGTTTTGAACTAATGGTCAGTGAAAATTGTATTGATTGAATTAATAGATAAAAGGAAACCTGCACAAATGGCAATATGTCTGTTTTGATGGGGACGCATTTAAAAGTCTACAGAATACTATATAGTTCATATGTGTAAACGCTGCATGTTACGAGTAACCGAGATGATCTTACAAGTTATGTTTTGTGGTGACTGCACAGTCAACACCAGTGGTAGTTTTGAGAAGTATCAGTAAAGTGAATTAAATCATGATTATTTTTATATGACTTCTAAATATGTTTTTTCATAAGAATGTTAGGAGATTCATGTTTGTAAAAGATAGCGAGTGGGGTGCCTATTGAAGGAATATGTTTAGCCTAGGAAGGAGATAAAGGTAGAGGAAATCTAATTAATTGAGATACAGTTTTTATGATACGATGTTGGAAAGACATTGTTATTGGAAAATCAGGGTATTGTGGTAATTATAGAATAAACAAGTATTATTTATTAAGAAGGAATTTGCGGACGTTGATGTAGCATATGAAAGCAAAAGAGACCGTCGTCTTAAGTGAAGAGGAGGTTTATTTGATTCACGATATACGCTCTCGATAGTACCGAACCGAACGGCACTTAGTCATAGACGGAGACCGACAGAGTTTAATATAGTCTTTCGACGCTCTAGATAGAACTTTCCAGTGTACTGCGAGCACAATATCAATGAGTAGCACTGAGGATTCGATTCACCCTCTAGCAAATGTCTATGGGTGATGGCGGTGTGGCCTATTCTCAGATAATATAAAACAGCTTGATGTTCTACGGAATTGATTTCCAAGGCAGTATTGACTATTTTACTTCTCGTAGTTTAGGTATATATCTCGTAATCGATTTCACTTGATCTGCCAAGCATTGAGTGTTAAGTTCTTGATTATAGGTTTTATATCTAGATGTGGAATGCATCTGGAGTCTACAGCTTCCGGATACGAGACCTCTAGTTTTTGTCAGGGAATCTACTTCTGATTCCAATGATTCTGATATGTGAAGGAACCTCTACAAAGTTAACATTTATGTTCTTAAATTGCAGCTGGTTTAATGATGATTTAATAAGTAGTAGACTTAGATAATGGGGATGTATGACATTTAGGGCAGTTAAATAACTAAGGAATCCATAAAAATCTCTGATGGTCATTGAATCTTCGACATTTTCTCTCCATGACCTCATTTTCTTCTAGTGGGCGGAGTCCATTTTTCTATCTTTTTTGGCCATCTACTTTTAGGCATTCTCTGCAGGTGTTCATACCAGTTTAGTCTTCTGGCTTCGATAGTAGCTATTATGTCTAGACCAATTTTCATTTCTCTCCCAGTGTCTACGTTCCTCACCCTATCAAGTCTAGTGTGCCGGCAACATCTTCTCCAATAGTCCATTTTCATTGCCTTAATTTTTGATTTGTTTTTTTTTTTATTAATTTTCCAAAGTTCGGCGCTGTACAACCCAATACTTATTGGTTTATAAATTCTTGTTTTATTTTCTTTTGTTATTTTATTATTCCACAATAGTCCGTGTAGCTGTCTAATGGCTAATCCTGCTTGGCCAATCCTAGAATATATTTCTTCGTTACTCCCTGCTTTTGGTATTATTTGAACTCCCAAGTATTTGATTTTATAGTTCCCATATCAATTTTTAGGCTTTATGATTTTCGTTCGGCTCTCATGGCCATGGTTTAACTTGTTAAGCTGTTTGCTCGGGCTGTTAGGCCGTTGTCTTCTGAGATTAGTTCTCTAGCTAGGGAACACTAGGGGTTGGCATCATCTGGAGATGTTACTGCTTCGCTTGTAAGCTGAAACTGACGCCGCGTTGTTCTACGGAGACTAATACCTTAGCCATCTATAACTACAAGAACTTATAAGCGACCTAAATGCAGCTAGCAATGAAGTTGGCCTAAAAATGAACTTGACAAAAACGAAAATCATGTACAACGACCTAGTGGATGTCCAAGATGTAATAATAAACAACACTGCACTTGAGACAGTAGACGAGTATGTATACTTCCAGAAATCAACAGAAGAATGAAACTAGCTTGGACATCTTTTGGTAGAAATTCAGTTATATTTAAATCAAAGATGCCAATCCACCTGAAGAAAAAAACATTCGATTAGTAAATACTAATAATCATGACATACGGCAGCGAAACTTGGACACTAAAGAAAGAGATAATATTGAAATTTAAAGTCACTCAAAGGCCAATGGAGCGATGCATGCAAGATATAACAAAGAGAGATCGAAAAAGAATAGAATTCCACAGATGTAATCCACAGAATTAAATCTTTATAATGGCAGTGTGCGGGACATTTAGCGAGAAGAATTAACAATAGGTGATCCACTAGAATTACACTGTGGTATCCAAGAGGCGTCAAGAGACCAAGAAGACGTCCAAGAAAAGCGAATTTTAGACAATTGTGGACAGAAATGAAGAATGTCTATGTAAGGAAGGTTGCACCATAATCGGTAGAATATGCTCAGAATAATGATGATGGTGATGACCTATACTATAGTTAATTCTAAACAAATTAATTAAACAACACTGCTTTCACTAATTATAAATTTACAGTTGACCCGCGATAGTGGGAATTGCCGATTTTTACTATGCTGGAGCACAATACAGAAACTTTTATTACGTTGTAGGTCTTTAAAAGTATGAATATGACAAAATTAGAAAAAAAATTATTATGTCTTATCCTAATGCTCTACTTCAATTACTTGGAAATAGTACTGACCGAAGAAGGGAACGATAAAAATGATGTATTGAAGAAAATACGTAGAAGCTGCTTACTTACAAGTAAATTAATTCATTATTCATAGAATGAAATTACTAATTACATATAGCAGTGTACATAATTAAGATGTACTCATATTACCACTCGAGAAGACACAACAAGTTGTTTTCGTCTGTTTCTTACGTATTCCTAGAAACTAAGAAACAAAGCAGTTTATCATCGATACTGATCGAAGATTTCAAAAACAAACTTGACACAACAATTGCATGAAATTGGCAATTTTTAAATTAAAAAAACAATAAGTGGCTTCTGTTAAGCCATGCAACGCTTGTTTCAGCGGTTTCTATAGGTCTATTTAATTTAAAATGGTGATAAAACTGTACCTGGTTAATTACAGTTTTAACATATTTTAAGAGTAATTGCAAATATGGTTACTAAAACTAATTAAAGTTGAATATTGCAAAGTTTATTTATGTAACACGTGAATTGCAATAAAGAAAATAAAATATTGAATGGAAATTTGTGTTGAGAAAATACAAAAATATAAATCATCCTTGGGTTAATTGAATCATCATTTAATCTATTCAGATGATATTACTTTACCGGAAAAATAAAAATAAATGCAGTCGTGCTACAGGGAGCATTACGTTCTTCCTCTTATCCATCAAAGGTTAAAAATCACCATGATTATTGTACCATGTATCTTGCGTACCACCACTTTAAATAGTTCTGCGCTATTACATTTACACCATTCCCTCACATTCTTCCTAGGTCAGGATAGCATTCATCCACTCACATTTCGCTTTCCTCGAACTTTGTGTTGTATATTGAGTATTTTTGCCCTCTCATTATAAGTCGTCAGAACTACTCAAGCTTTTATCTTTTCTGACACATCAAAAAATGAAAAATAAAAGTATTTTGAAGTCATCATCAGAGCTATGGTCAAGTTCTAAAAAGCATCACTACTTACGAGAGATCCCATTGGGTGGAAAAATTTACAATTTTGCTTTATAAAAGTTAATCTTTTGCGGACGGATTTAATTATTTTGAATTTTAGATATTTTTGTGTGAAACTTTTATTTTTGTTTATTATAAACCAAAAAAACAGGTGGTGCTTATACGGGACCACTAGGGAATGATAACAATACATTACAGAAAAAAAAGAAGTAAAAAAGTTACTTTTGATGAAATTTAAAAAAACAATTCTACTTTTCTGTTAAGCAGAGACCTAGTTGACATATCCAGCAATGCCATCTAGTTCTATGGGGTTCCGCTCTCGTGCTGCAATTTGCTCATCGAACCTTTGTGCCATGGACTGGCATTGCAGTCTTATTAAACCGTTTTTCATTCGGAACTACAGGTTTATATCTATTAGGAATGGCTTTCAGTACTCTTTCTTCCTCTCTGTGGTTGTTCTGAATTAGCCCAACTAATCCAGTAGCTACAGAAATTCTTTCATATTCAAAGTTTTACCTTCATTGAATCGGTGTTTAAATAATACAAAATTGTTGACAACAGCTAAATCTAAGACATGTCAAAATAATCTGTGCCACCAGTTCTTAGATTTTCTATCCAGTCTATAGCTTACATGTTGCTCAGATTTGTCGACAAAATTCATATATTTGTTATAAACCCTGACTAAATGGGTGCATGTAATATCCCCAGAAGTCCCGTCTTTTTTCTTTCTTTTCACTGTACATAAATCGTCAGGATTGTGAAAACTGCTAACAAAATGAACAAGTTTTGTATCTTTTCATTGCAAATACAACTCTTTACTCATTCACCAGTCGGTATCGCCTCTGTTAATGAATTTCTTGAGTTTTAAGTCCTTAGACTCCATTTTTGGCCCTTTTCTTACAGTTCCACATGCATATATACCTTCATTTAGTAAATCTTGCAGTAGGTCTAGGCCATTAAAAAATTTTTCAAAATATACTCTATGATGCTTCCCTACAAAAGAACGAATAAGATCTTTCACGACACGGGATCCAAAATTAGTTTCAGCTTTATCGTCAACCTTTTCGGTATAAATTTGAAATTGTGGCACATATCCTGACTGGTCTGCTCATATCAAAATTTTATATCTGCGTTTGATCGGCTTTTGTGGCATGTATTGACGAAATCCGATTCGTCCTTTGAATTTGACCATTGATTTGTCAATGGTTTGATTTTGGAACGGCAAATAACACTTAAGAAATGTTTCAGATAAAATGTCTATCAACGGTCGTATTTTATACAGTTTATTTTTTAGATTGAATGAAATTATCATTTATGTGCAAATTTACCAGTAAACAACTGAATTGATCACGAGAAATGGAAGATGAGATGAACGGATCTCTCATTTCAAAATTTGCAGATCAATAGTCTTTGTAAGAACATTTACGTGTTAGCCCCATCATGAGATTAACCCTAAAGAAACATTTCAATTCTTCATATGTTGTTGGAATATAACGATCCCCATAATGCTGTGTAGCATAACGATTGATTTCAAAAACTATTTTCTCAAACAAATTCGTCGGGAACAAGCACAAGAAAATTTCTAGTGGTGTACCATCATCGGAAACATTTGGACCATTGTGTTGTGTCAAATTTTGAATTTTAAACGGATCAAATAATGACATTTTCATCCAAGTTACTTAACGTGTAAGCGTCGGCGCTTGGTCTTCTAGATCTGAGTCATCGCTTTTCAACTGAACATCGCCTACAACATGATCACTTTGTTCGTATTCTAAAAAAAAGGTCTTCTTCAGATGGTGCATAAAGTATATCTGTCATCAGAAGATAGGTTGGTGACGTCAAAATGTCGCTTTTCTAAAACCTAAGAAAATAATGATAAATGATAATGTTATATCCCAGTGGTCCAGTATGGAACCACAAAAAAAGTTTCTAATATTTTCAAATGTTTAAAATATAATTTAAATTTTTATTACTGTGCCTACTTTATAATCATCATTACAAAATAAAATGTACAAAACTTACCGGCCATTTTAAATGTTTGAGAAAAACACCTAATTATAAGTCGAAGAAACAAACAGTAACGATTTTCGTATTCAACTAAACAGTTATGAACAGCTTGCTAGCTTGATTGCCTCGTTGTTCTTTGCTTTTGGTTGGTTCTCTTAGTTTATGATTTGTTGTCCTGTTATAGGTTGAGCACCTCTTCAGGAAGCTTGCTAGACTCGCTTACAAGATTATGCTAGATTCTAATTCCGAACGGAGAGGGGATACGTTTTAACACCGCAAGCAAGCAATTTAAGTAAACCCAGCCTGTGAGATATGTTCACCCCCAAGAATTACGTTTGGGTGTAACAATTTATTGGAGCGAGGTGTATTAACTCGACTTTAAAACAGGAGTCACTCCACCGCGCTCCAATGCTGCAGTCAATTGCTGTTTTTTTGATGGTTGTGTCCACGTGTTGCGTGAAGGTTAAGCCTTGGTCCATGGTGATTTCGCTTCTCTTTTCTATTCGATGGGATTATCTTGCACTAACAGTTGTTCCTCTCTGGTTTCCCTTTACTTTTTAAATATGATTGCTTGTGTCTTTTCTGAATTAATTGCTATTTTCCATTAGATACGCCATTCTTCAATGTTATCCAATGCTATCTGTAGATTGTTGACCGCTACTTCTAAGTTTTTGTGTTTGGCCACAATCGCTGTGTCGTCTGCATAAAGGTTGAGTAGTTGGAACATCTGAGGTATATATTGTGTACAGTAGGGGTGACGGGACTGCTCCCTATGGTACTCCAGCCTCCGGAGCTCCAATCTCGGATAGTACTTGTCCTATTCGTACCATGAAGCTTCTGTTGCTTAAGTACGAGTTCAGTCTCGTCATGGCCTCACTGTATTTGTAGCCTCTCATTTTGTATATTAGGATATTATGCCAGACTTTGTCTAAGGCTTTGCTTACATCCAGGAACGCTGCTCCTGTGTACTGTTTTTCGTTAAATCCAGCTGTTATGTATTCTGTCAGTCCAAGTACTTCTAATTTGCTAGAGTATTCTACTCTAAATCCGAACTGAGCTTCTAACATTAGTCTATTTCGTATGTTTCAGCTTGTAGTCTTCTTGATATTCTTTCCTGACTTCGGAATCATGATAACATGGTCTTCTTTCCATCGATTTGGGAAGAGCCTGTATCTAAGGATCGCGTTCGTTATGTTGGTTACAAGTACTATTGCTTTTGCTGGTAGATACTTCAGAGCTCTATTTGAAAGTTTATCTAGACCAGGTGCTTTTCTCGGTGAGCTATTTTTAATTAGTTCGTTTATTCCTTAATGAGATGTAGGTGTGATTATCTCCTCTGGTTCTTCGTGCATTTCTTGTTGTTCCTCGAATTCTTTGATGAAGTCTACATCTTCGTCTTGGTGATAATTTATTGTACACTGTCTCTCCTCATTGTCTCGGCTTTTTCATCTATGGTGTAGACAATTTCATTTTCACCGTGTAGTTAAGGTATGGGTTTTCTATCATTTCTTAATATTTTTTGTAGTCATCATATGTTTTGCATGTTTGGACCTTTTTCCTCCATTTCTTGAAGGTGGTTATCCCATTGTCGGCTTCTGTGTAAAATTAAAATAATTGTGGTACTCTATTGGAACCACTTGGGCGCAAAGGGTTAAGTTACTTTTTTGAAAAAAACATAGGTCAGTCAGAAACAATGTTCTGTCTTTTATACGTTTTTTTCAAAGATGTTGATGCAAAATCTGGGAAGATGTATTTCAAAAAGCCTCTTTGGTATGATCCTATTATATTGTCAGTATACTGTGCCAATCGTTCGTTAAGTAGTAATAGTTAAGTCTTTTTTTTCTGTCTTCTTTAAATCGTTGTTTATTATTCTAATTTGTTGTTTTGGAATTAATTAAATACAAACAAATAACTTATAAAAACAATTAATAGTATACAAAATATTGTAGACACATTGTACCTACATACATATTTAATATTCTAACGAAAATTTATAACATTTCTCAAGATCAATGAATGATATGCGAATGTCGGTTTCTTTATTCTTCTGATTTATGAATCGGATTAGTATGTTAGATGGCGATGAAAGGTAACAATTACTTCTCATAACTGAATCAGTATACAATTTACCGTGACAAAGTAGCAATGTACGAAATAGAACTCACCTCTAGCAGTAATCGTGTAATATTAATTTCAAACAGAAAAATGATCCTGTATTAGATTCCTCGCGTGACCAGTTGGTTTGTTACTTTATACTACGGCGTGTAGAAACAGTATGTTTCCTTTCTAAATCAGTTCTAAACAAGGATGTGGTTTGACTGAGGGAACCATATAAAGAAATAATTTAGAAATATAGGGATTCGCGAACAACGACCTATTGGCAAAGATGCGAAGTTAGAACTCTCAAGATGCAATGTAAGAATATATTAACACTACTTATTTTAAATGCCTTATACTCTTTATTAATGTAGCAATTGATCGAGTTCGATTTGTGAAAATAAAAAGATCGGCTAGTAAAGTTTAGGAGTTTAAACAGTAAAAGTCGAATAGTATATTACAATATGCTCAATTATTATGCTTAATCAGATGCGTGGAAGATATTGTTCTGATAGGTATACACATGGAAGTAAGATAGAAAATAGAGAGGAAATTATGTTCAAGAATTCTTCCTATGCTGTTTTTTATGGCTTCGCTGCGAGGCGATTCGCCAGCACTATTTGTTGGCGACCGTGATGTAATCTGGTTCTAAACCATATCAGGGCCGTTGTCATGTGCGTAAGGTGGTATTAGTTTTTTCTGAATTTTTAAATTTGAGGTTAGATAGTTATAAACACATATTGTAAACAAATGATAATGGAAGGGTTACATATTATACAATAAACATAAGCCAGAAAGGAGAAACCGAAAGGCAAAAACATTGAATTAAAGTTGAGCAACGTAAATTACAAATTAATTTTAACATAGTCAAGAAACTGTAGGATTTTACTAACTGACTTTTCATTGGGGGATATTAAGATTGTGTCTATTGAGATTGGTGTTTGGAAATTCATTAAAATAAAAATTGAATATAAATCCATGTTAGGAATAACATTAATGGGGCATTCAAAGAAAATGTGGTTTAAATCGTTCACTGTTCCGCGTTCACATGCCGGACTGTCTATTATTTTAATTTTAAAAAGAGTTGTTGTTTAGTTAAGCAATGACCTGTTCTTATTCTTATTATTGTGGTGATATGTCTTCTGTTTTTAAATGTTAGGGTTGAGAACCATGCCTTAAAGGAAAAAGGGGTTTGGATTCTCGTATATTAGTGATTTTTCTTCCGCAGTATTTCTCCATAATTGATTTTAAATTTAATAATAATTTTTTACTTTATGGTATTTAGAATATCTTGGGAATCTAATAACATAGCTAAGGGAATATTTAAGTTTGTTCCTATTTTGGCTAGTAAGTCATCTTCTAGTTTTGAGAGAGATTGAGTCATCAGAGGCTGAGATTATAGGATTTTTAATTTTAGTTATAGCATTTAGAGAGTCAGAGAAGACAGCAGCCTTCTTGATGCCTTTAGATATTAAAATTTTAATTGCTTGGTAAATTGCCACATTTTCGGCTTTTGTTACAGATATCTCACCAGGAAGCCTACAAGAAAACTTGAAGTTAATGTTCAAGAATTAACATGTGGCGCATCCACCAAAAATCCGATAAAAATCTCGTTGACAGTTGACCGTTTTTTTTTTCATCCATCACAGATATCTCAATTTTTGGATAGTATGTTATACATTTATGAGTAGGCTACTTATCAATTTATATTCCTTCATCACAAGCGTAAGTTAGAGTGATGAATTGTCATTTACAAAAAATTAGAAAAAATAAGTCTCAGATATCGACTGGTACAAATTCGAATATGCCATCGAAAACTCAAATCTCTAGTCGGGATTTTAAGTAATGAGACTGCTGTGAAAGCTGCAAAGAAAGCAATTACCATCAGTATAGGCTAGTGCTAATTATAATATGTAAAACTGTACAACTGATAGCCTACCTAAAATTGTAGATTATATTCAGATATATAGTATAACAAGCTATCTAAGAGAGTAATGAATATTAAGCTCAGCTGGTTGCTATTATTCCGAGGAGTGGAATTACATAAACAAGGAAAGTACCGATTTTATAAAATGATCCCATCCCTTGTTTATATTAACCACAAAACTTCATCGTTTCTTTACTTACTCAATAAGGCGAAACGCCTGCGTCGTTCGCTAACGAGGCGGCGACAGTCACGGTATTCTTGGGCCAAGGGCACGGAGTGACGTTTCATTGCGTTGTGCCGTTCGTCTGTTTAGTGGTTCCGATAAGGATTGTCTTTCGGATACCCAGTTAGCCTTCGTGTGCTTCGTTTCGAGCATCAACTTACCTACAGCCTGATTCGATTAGGGGGTTTGATTGGTGCGGTACTTCTGTCCTAAGGCCAGCTCACCAAGGACAGAAACCTCGCGTAACAAAAGGGCAAAATCTTGTGGCATTTTTAAGCAAAATTACTTTAAAATGCCACAAGAAAATAGCAAAATAGCTTCAGAACAATCTCATGGTGAAGAACGGTGGTTTGATCAAAGTCCATAGACTGACCTGTAGAATTTAACGTGTTTAGCTAACGCACAACGGTTTGGATGAAGCCGTGCATCACTTTTATGGAGAGTGGTCCTAGATTTTATTAGTTTTTTTTTTATTGTATAATGGCTTTGGCATAGCCAATTGTTCAGACTATTTGTGGTAGTTACAATTTTTGATTTTATTATCTAAGCCTATTTATAATATAAATTTACAGGTATGTTCGTATACACATTCAATTTTTGATATATTTACAATTTTTAATTTGAATACCTAAAACTACTTATAATTTAAATTTACAGGATGTTATGTATTCGTAGATACAATGTAATATCTGCTTATTATTTGAAAAAATAATTGTATTTAAATTGACAGGCAATGAACAATTTAGCCCAATTAGTTTTTCATACATCATGTTGATACTTTGTTTGTACTGTCCACACTCCAGTATAAAGTGCTGCAGATCTCCCACTTTACCACAGGAGCAATATGGGTTATCAGTAATACCTATGCTGTGTTTGTATGCAGGAGTGAGTGCGTGGTTTGATCTTATTCTGTTTATTGTTTTTATAAATAACCTATTTGTCTCATATTGGAACCATCTCTCATTGGGTATTAGTGGTTGGCAAGCTCTAAAGTTTATTCCAGTTGTACTTTGGTTGTATAAACGTTGCCATCTTTGTTTGCAGTTGTTTCTACTGATATTATCTATGTCTGCTACTGGAAGAAGTATGTTGTTTATATTATGTTCGGTTAAAGCTGCAGATTTAGCTAAATTGTCGACTTCTTCATTTCCTAATATTCCAGAGTGTCCTTTTACCCAACAAATAATAATCGAGCTACCTGCGGAAATAATATCATAATGTAACTTCTTTATTTCTATCTCAATATGGTTTAGGTTTTTTGTGGTTTTGATGGAAGTGAGTTTGTCCATAATGCTTCTACAATCAGTCAGAATGATATAATTATTCATACCATTAGAGGCTATATATTTTAACGCAAGAAATAAAGCTGATAGTTCGGCAGTATATATTGAAGCTTCATTGGGCAATCGACATGATTCTTTGTAATCAGAATTCCAGTGATATATTGCACAACCCATTTTATTTCGAATTTTGGAGCCGTCAGTAAAAATATATTGAAATGCAGGCCACTTATCTTTAATTATTTTATTGATCATACTTCCTGGAAGATTTGAATCCATATAATATGTTTCTATTATCTTAGAAAAGAGAGTCTTAGGAGGTTGTGTATAAATTGGTGGTATTTTATTTTGATACAATTGTTCTTCAAATATTGTTAGTTTCCTATAACTTTCAACGTATATGGGAGTTTTTTTGTTACGCCAATATTTATGGCTTAAGTCTAATATATTCAAGTTCACGAGCTATTTAAAAAATATTCACGAATATTTTTTAAATAGCTGGAGTTTTTTTATATAGCTCTAGCTACAAACTTATCTGTACAAAACTGTCTGCGTAGTGTAAGGGGTGGCTCTTTAGCTTCAATTTCAATAATACTAATAGGAGTAGATTTTAAGTAACCAAAACAAAGCCTCAAACATTTATTTTTTTGGATTTCAATTTTATTAAGATGTCCTGTTGACGCAGACCCATATAAATGACAACTATAATCGAAAATTGGTCGAATCATTGAGCGATAAAATAGCAATGCAATATTCGGGTCAGCTCCCCAATTGGTTTTACAAAATGCTCTAAGGATATTCATGGAGTTTTCCGATTTTTTTATTATAGAATGAATTTAATCCTTCCATAACAGTTTACGATCCAAATATGTGCCTAGATATTTTACACAATTTTTGATTGGAAATTCTATTTTTCCTAATTTAAGGTTACCTTGGGGAGTTTGGCGTTTTTTGTAAAAAAAACAAATTTCAGTCTTTGTAATTGATATTGATAAGCCTAGAGAATGGTAATAACTTTTTACACAATCTAGTGTAGATTCGAGTTGGCGCCTACAAATGTCAAGAGTAGTATGGGAGGTATACAACACAACATCATCTGCAAACTGCAATATATTAGAGTGTGGAGGTACTATCTGTTCTAGATCTATATTATATAATGAAAAAAGAAGTAGACTTAAAATTTTAATATTTCATCCCATAATATTTCATTTAATGTTTCATCCATTTAATTTCATCTATGATTAAATTGAAGCGCAAAGGGTTCAATGAATCCCCTTGTCTTATTCCGCTGCCTATTTCTATAGGTTCCTAAGTTATCTATCTATTCTGACTTCCATTTTGATGTTTTGGTACATATTTTCGATAGTTTTTATAAAATTTAGGGGAACTTCTCTATTATACAGAAGATGACAATCAATCAAATACAGAAATGCTGATCTATTATACTCTAGTGATTTCTCAGTAATTTGCTTTATAACGCATATTGCATCTATACACGATCTTCCACTACGAAAATCCTGTTGTTCATCTGCTAAACTTATCCTCTGATTTATTTGTACTTGTAAAATTTTAGTTGTAAGTTTTAGGGTAGTATTTAACAAGTTTATACCTCTGTAATTCTCTGGCTGTTTTTTATTTCCTATTCCTTTTCATTGAATTTTCATATTCACAATATTATTATTATTAAAATTATTTGGTATCAGAAACTTACTCATTTAGGGAGAGATTGATAGTTTTAGAAGACCTGTTGTGTTCCTCACTATCTAATTGTCTACGAAGCAAAGCGTACATTGGGTTTGATTATTGTTTAGCGAAATGCCCATTTCTTCACATTTCCTTTTCCACGCTTTCAATATCTGTTTACGGTTATTTTAAACAACGTTTGTAAGATGCAACAAAACTGTTTAAGGCCTTTGGCTACCTTAATGTGGACTGAGAGTTTATTCCCTATTTTAATCGAGCCTATGTATTATTATATAGTTATTTAATTGCCTCTATAATGTTTATGTTAATATTGCTCAATTTTAAGGCTTTCCAGAGTCATTTGAGTGGGCGCTATCGTGTACTTCGTCGGCACGAAAAAAAATCTAATATAAAACAAAATATAAGAATAATTGTTCTGTCTTTAGTTAAAGAGAAGGCATACATCGATAAATGAGATTGTATATCCAAATACATGTGTTGGATATTTACTTAATATCCACAAATTTTAAGGTTTTCAAGAAATTATAAAATTTTCTGTTTCATCTTTCCGAAATAATAAATATAGGTTATTTATGTTATGAGCAATATGCATGTATATAAAATCATGGATTTTTCTCAAATTCCAAAATTATTATTTTTCAATCTATCGTTATTTAATAATAATAAGATCGATTTGCGAGTATGTATTATTCTACATCCCATCTGTTAGGACCACATTTAAATTAAAATTGTTAAAGAATTATTAGGATTTGTCTATTACCTTTCATCCCCTCTAAACAGTCACATTTTTGTGTGATATTCTTCCCATCGTGGCCGCATATATTTTATTCGGTTTTAAAGTTGATTAGAGTGTACGACCGTGGGGCCAGCGGGGAGCAGAGCCCCCCGCTGCGTTGCCGGTGCTTATCTTGCCCATATCAGACCGTTATAGCATGGAGTCGCTCGTAATTTATAGGCAAGGTGAGTCCGCTTCATTAGGTGGGACTCCCTCTGTCCCCCCGGCCCCCCGCGGCTTCATATTCGCCCGAGAAGTCGCTTTCTGTCTCTCTCCTTCACTTGACTGCGTGTGCGAGATTGTGAGAAGTATGATTTAATGGTTATTTAGATGATTCTGAAATGGTTTTCTTAATAATATGCATATCTGATTTAATTCACCGAGGACGCTGTCTTTGGGAAATTGTGCTGATGATCACAATTCCATAAATGAAAGCGTTAAAAATACTACTGATTTTAAAAGAAATTTAGATAGTATTTACAAATAAGTTACGAGATTTATAAGCACAGTTTTATCGATAATTAAAATCGACAAAGCGGTATGGTAAACATAGTTATTTTATCTATATTATTTGATTTGACTCCTTCTTTTTGAATATTATGTTTTTAAAAGGATTAAGACAATTATTGGTTCTAATAAAAATGAACTTTTGAACTAATGTTTGACGTTTTGATTTCCTCTCCGAAAATCGTTCTTAAAAAGATTATTTTAAAAAATTCTGCTAAAATGTACAACCAAAGTTATTTGTTATTAGTTTATTTCGTTTCAAAATGGCAGCTAATTTGGATAGTTCAACATAGATGGAACTAGTGTAGTTGGAGGTCACGTCAACTGTCCAAATATGTCTATTTCTAAGTAAATATTGCATTTATTTCGCTGTGTTTGGTATTTAATTTGGGAAAATAAAATACCTTAGTGTTGTGCTGTCTTTCTGTGTTCATTGAGAACATCAGGACACAAGTTTCCCAAAGATAATCAAACATTTTGTTGAAACAAGTTACGTATTGCTCCTGGATTCGAGTGTAAATAATAGTAAATTGTTTATTTTATAGCAAAACCTACACTCAACAAGGATGTTATACCAAGCCAATTTACCTGGACTGAAAAGAAACGGGAATCAGCCAAGAAGACTTAAGAACACATGATAAAACGAGCACTCAGAAAGCAGTCATTGCATTTTTCATCTGTCAGTTCCTCTGACCCAATCCTACCAAAACCTTGCAATGACATTAAAATACACTCAACATCAATGGATATAAATGGCCATGAACATTGTAGCACTTGTATTTTCTTTCGAATGTATTAAAAATCACCTTGTATTTTATTAAAACACCGAAGAATATTTTCAATGTACATATTTCTATTTTCTATCGTATATGTTAAAACACAGAAAAAGTATTTTCAATCCTTTTGCATCGCTGGAGTTGATAATAAACACATTTTAAAGTTTGTTTATATATCACATATGCATATTTCCTTGTTATTTCTATGATGGTGAAGCCGCTTTAGGATATTTTGCGCGTCAAATAAACAGAATATCGCTGCCCCTGTGGAACATTGACGTAACTGCAAATTTATCGAAAATGAGTTTATGTCGTCATTGGGTCCAAACTTGGTTACCCAATTCGTCAGATCACTGTCAGACGTGTAGTTCAGCTTTTAGCCACCAAGGAGCAGATGCGTCATATTTGAAAAATTAGCCGATCTCGAAGAAACAATGACAGAATGTATAGTTGTGCTTCGATAGGTGGAGTGTGTGCTTATACCTACGGTGCTATATTGACGCAATTGTATTTTATGTTATTGTTGCTCTAAGGTTTTAACACAAATACGCGGAAACCTTGATGTAACTGTATTCTGTGTCATTTTTCATCTAGATTTCTCCTTAATGTAAGTTCAAAGGCCGTGAACTAGTACAGTTATTATAGATTGTGGTACTGAGGTGAAAATAGATCATCCCAAAAATTAAGTATCACAGCAACTTATATTCAACATAAAAAAACTTGTAATACACTAAAACTTTTAGTTGGAAAAGTGACTAGCGACTTTGTCTCAGGACTAGCAACCTCCAGTTGAGTCTTACGTTGACATGTTATCAATTCCAATTGTAACTTAAACATCATAGAAGATAAGATCAACTAATATAACTTAAATTCAAATTAAAAACATTTACCGGGTTTTTACCCAAATATTTAGTGGCTCAAAACATATACACTTACACACACATGATGGAATATAGATTCCAAAAACGTTTTGTGATGTAGCCCGATTGGGTGTTTTAATTATATACCTTTTATAAAGAATTTTTAAATAAATTATTCGGGAGAAGTTGTGTGTTGCGTTTAGTTGAACCAATGTCTGGATCTGATCGAAATATCACAGGCGATAACTGGTTTACCAGTATTCCTTTGGCAAAAAGGCTTTTTACAGAAAAAAAAAAACTAACTTACGTAGGAACGATGACAAAAAATAAACGGGAAATAAAAAAGGAAAAACACCCCTTTGTATTTGGCTTTCATGAATGTTGCGCTTTGGTATACATATCATTTTTCGAAGAAGAACAAGGTTGTACTAGTTTTATCCACATTCCATTCCACCGTTAATATAGGAGAGTCTACTGTAGATAAAAATAAACCTGAGGTTGTGACTTTTTATAATATGACCAATCTACAATCTGGTAAACATTTCCGCAATAAATGCTCTTTTCATTTACAAAAATATCACCATCATATGAACATCGTGTTCGGTTCTTGCAAAACCTGAGTTGAACCTGAGTTGAAACCTTGGTATTGAGGAAGATGAGCAGCCAGCCGAAGCTAGAACCGTATCACGAGGAAAATATTATGGATGTGGAAGGGTTCGGTATAAAACCACCAGACAATTCTGTTCGAGATGTGGAAAATGGGTTTGTGGTGACCATTTGAAAGAAATCTCTATAAACTGCCATCAAAATGAGCTTATGTGAATGTATTATCGTTTAGTTGAAAATAAAGTTGGGTTGTAAACATTTTTTGGTTTTATCTTGATAAATACACTGTACTGATTATATTTCCATACAAAAAAAAACTAAAACTTAAAAAAATTGGCTGACATTTGTCCTTCACGCCACTAAATACGTCATTCTTAGTCACGCCACTAACGGAGGGTTAAAATGATGATTAATATAGTTAACCTTTTGAAAAAGTCTTCCTAAATTCAAATAATTCTCTGATTTCTTCTTCTCAACTCGCAAACAGTCCAAGATCCGTATTTTCTGCTATAATTTATTAAATCACAATAATTACAACAAAAATACTATTGAAGCTTAAAGAATTTTAAAAATTTTTTGAACCATGACTATTACTTGGCCTCGATCTTGTAGGCGGTACCATGTAAATGGCTAAAAAAATTTGAGAGTGGTATTTTTACCAAAGAAATATCAAATTCTGAGTGTTTTGTGTGTTTTTTGTGTTATATGTTTGTACAAATTGTATCGTAATTGTGATTGAGTAATGTAACATTGTACAACGTAGATTTGTGTTTTGTGTATTGTGTGTTGCATATGTATTGTGTATAAGATTGTAGGTGATGTTTTTCGATCTCCTGTTACTCTGCAATTGTTGGTACATTCTTCTTGTTTTACATCTTTTAGTATTGGCAAGTAAAGCCTGCTACATACGGTTGAAGGATTTGCTATAAATTTTTTTGTTTAGTAGGATGAGGGCTGCTTCTCTGACTCTTTTTTTCACGTCTATTTCTTTCGTGATTATTAAAGCATCTATCGATTGTGGTCTGTGCTCCTTATCCAAGGTATGTATGCATATCTGGGTTTTCTCGTTGTTTCTATTCTTGATGTATGTTTCATGCTGGCTTATTCTGACACTTAGTGGTCCTACGGTTTCTTCCACGGGGTATTTTATAGATTCAGTTGTTTTATTTTTCTTTTGTGTTGTTGGATTAGGTTTTGGACATGACAGATTTCAATATGTTGGTTGTTTTAAATGTTGTTGTGATATTATACTTGTTTTCTAATATCATCAGTTTTTCTGATAAGTTCTTTACATATAACATTATTGTCATCTTTGAGTCCCTTATGGCGAGATTTTCTGGATTGCTTGAGATGTTTTGATTTGATTCCTTAGATATTGAATTTGGTAAAAGTATTTCTAACTATTCAAAGTTGGTTATTTGTAATGCTACAAAAGTGTTTCATATTGAATGGTTATTTCTTCAATTAGACCATAAATTTATAATTGTCTACACGAAACCATTAAACTTTATTATCGCAACTTTATGCCAACGCCCATCTTAAAGAAAAACTAATTAACTTAAACAATAAAAACGATTAAATATTTTCTTCTGATTGAATATACCCGATCTAACGGCGAATTAAATAGACAAAAACAATGACTGACGTTCATTTCATTTTTTGTTTGGTGGGTTTCATGTAATATCTAGTATTATCATGTCAAACTCGTCACTAATTATATAGAAATGCTTAGCGGTGTAGGTTACCTATTAAATAAACGTGTTACAAAATAAAAATTCATTTTATCTGAATCTGAGGTCACGATTTAATAAAAAAATTTATTTATTTTTTCAGTTCTTGCAATGAGTCAAATTCGATATTGAATTCTTTCGTAAGATAATTTTATGTAAAATATAGACATAGGAGAGACTATTGCTAGTTAAGATATGAAATTAAAAAATAAAATAAATGAAGACGAACACAAACAAGGTACAGCAAAAAAGTTGATCTGCTTTTCAATAAAGATTTTGTTTTATTTGTTGCTCATATAGACAGAAATATTCATTTTGATAATAAAATTAATAAAGTATAATCAAGTGCAGATATTCTCATAGTTTAAACACGTCTAGTGTCTGTTAGAAAGGTCAGACTAAAAGAGAACAAGTACCAAATAAGAAACAAAAATGATTTGATAGATACACTCTTCTTTTTCTAATGGCGCTACAACCCTTTGTGAGTCTTGGCCTGCTTAACAATGTTCTTCCATTCTGCCCTGTCGGATACTTTCCTTCGCCACTGCCTGATATTCATGGTTTTAAGATCCCTCTCTACGTCGCCTATCCATCTTTTACAGGGCCTTCCTCTTGTTCTGTTTCCTTGGGGCTTCCATCTCTGGACTACTTTTACAGCTCGATTATCTGGCATTCTTTCTAGGTGACCAAGCCAGTTTAGTCTTTGTGATTTTACAAATCTGACAATATCTGCGCTCTGCATTAGTTCATCTAGCTCGTGGTTCATTTTAATTCTCCACGAACTATCGCTGCATTGGGTTGGTCCAAATATCTTCCTTAGTATTTTGCGCTCAAATATTCTCAGTTGATTTTCATCAGTGGTTGAGAGGGTCCACGTTTCACATCCATATGTGACCACTGGTCTAATTATTACTGTTTTGTAGATTCTCAGCTTAGACTCACGATTCAGTAACTTACTTTTCATTAAGTCTTTGTATGCATAAAAGCACTTATTACCGCTAAGAATCCGTGCTTGTATTTCTTGACTGATGTTGTCTAGATACACTAGATCTTAGAAATAATTAGATTCAGCGTAAGATTTCGCCATTTTGCTGAATATATTTTCTCAATATCCGAATTTGGCCATTGACTGAAATATATACACACAACACGTTGTAAATTTGTTGTGGATAAATTACAATGTCCCACAATACGAACCTACGAAGGCAGTCGGAAATACACGGCGAAGTTCGCTTTATGACCAATATAAATACCCACAAAGGGAAATCGCATATCGAGTCTTACCGGTAACATGAGGTTTATTCAGTGTAGTAACTTTTGGGTGATAATTTCTAATACAATGGAAGAAACAATCGAAAACCTTAAAAACGAATTCGCGAATGGTTTGAAGAAACTTTACGTGAAGTCAAGTATTAGGTCTTCGCTACTTTTAGAACGCTAAGATAAAAAACTAATTTACGAGGTTAAAGAAGCACAAGAATTGAGATAGACACAATTTTGTGTTCATGATGAGCAATTATTTGATATTGTGCATACAGCCCACATAAATATAGGACATAAAAGAAAAAAAGGTAGACACATATTTCCGTTTTTTAACCATGCGTTAGGCACAGTCTTTAGGTACCTGTCTCTCTCTCTCTCCCTCTCCATCTCTCTCTCTATACCCGAAACGCGATGTGAGAAATAAACGAAATTTGTTGTGGGTATAAATTTTGGTCATGGCCGAATTCGGTCATTGAGTACAACACATATATTGTTATTGCAAAAATTTTTGACAGGCCGGAGGGTAGAAAACAATTATTTATTTAATTGTTTAGTTCTTCGCTACCAGAATAGGTGGCACTAGATTTGGTCGCCATCTAGAGCTACTGTGAAGACAATTATATCAAAAGATTTCACCATTCAACCAACTGCATTAGTCACCGTGTGTGTTCTTTCGGTACTCTATTCAATGGCTATTTCTCAAAGTAACGCATTATAGTCAATGGCTGTGTAGATATCAATCACATTGCAAGAACCAAGAATACCTTAACGAAGCAGGGGAAAATTCCAGAAAAAAAAATCCAGAAATAACCAAAGAAGAAGTGATTCATGCAGTAAAATCTCAGAAAGATGGAAAAGCCACCGGTCCAGACAATATCAATGTCGAAATACTTAAACTAATTGCAGATAACGAAAGTAAAAGCCTAGATTTAATAACAGCACTATTCAATAAGATATATGACAGGTAAAATACCAACAGACTGGCTAAAATCAACATTCGTAGCATTACCAAAAAAATCGAATTCCTCACAATGCGATGATTATCGAATATTAAGCTTGATGTCTCATGTCCTTAAAACTTTTCTCAGAATTATCCATACACGAATTTACAAGAAGTGCGAGTTCCAGATGAGTGACACTCAATTCGGATTTCGAAACGGATTGAGAACACGAGAGGCTCTTTTTGCTTTAAATGTGTTAACGCAACGATGCAGAGACATGAATGTAGATGTATATGCATGTTTTATTGACTATCGAAAAGCATTTGACTGCGTTAACCATCAAAAGATGATCGAAATTCTGAGAACAACTGGAGTTGACGAACAAGACTTGCAAATTATCTCAGAACTATACTGGCACCAAACGGCAACAATTGAAGTAGAGCACACAACATCCGAAGACATACAAATCCGACGAGGAGTGAGACAGGGTTGCGTCTTATCACCGCTACTCTTTAATTTGTATTCGGAGTCTATATTCAGAGAAGCATTAGACGAGGTCCAAGGCGGAATTAAGATTAACGGAATCAGCATAGACAACATCAGATATGCTGATGATACCATCTTAATAGCAAGCAACGCACAAGAACTACAAAATATAATAAATGCGGTAGTTCACCACAGCGAAATGTTCGGTTTACATCTAAACGTTTCCAAAACTAAAACTTTAGTATTTTCAAAGACACCAATAAACGTACAGGTGTATGCCAAGGGTCAAATAATAGAACAGGTAAATTCCATAAAATATTTGGGAACAAATATCAATAGTCAGTGTAATCCAAAAAAAGAAATCCTATCAAGAATCGAACAAGCAAGGAAAACATTCATGAGCATTAAAACATTTTTTACAAGATCAGACCTTAGTCTACAGCTTAGAATCCGAATGATCAGATGTTACGTTTTTTCTGTCTTACTGTATAGCTGTGAAAGTTGGACAATGGACTCTGAAATAGAAAAAAGAATAGATGCCTTAGAGATGTATATATACAGACGAATGTTGAGGATTCCATGGGTACAAAGAGTTACTAATATTGAGGTACTTCGTCGCATGTGTAAACAAAAAGAATTACTAAGAATAATCAAAGAGAGGAAAATCCAATACTTGGGTCATGTGTTGAGAGGCGAATGATATGAATTACTTCAAGTTATACTGGAAGGAAAAGTACAGGGCAAAAGATCAGTAGGAAGACGCCAGAACTCGTGGCTGAAAGACCTGAGGAGATGGTTCGACCGCTCATCCGCAGAGATCTTTCGCGCAGCAGTTTCCAAAACTACAATTGCCATTTGGATCGCCAACCTTCGAAAGGAGACGGCGCAATGAGAAGAAGAACGAAGCAGGGGCTGATGACAGTGAGATCCACGATAGAACTTGCACTTTCTCTAGTAAATATTGATTTATCAGCACTGTTAAGTAATACCATTATTATGCGAACTTAATGGGGTAGAGAACCTCAAACAGCTCGAACCTTCTATAAAGCTTACATAAGATCAATAATTGATTATGGTTGTACACTTTATGGAACAGCCAATAAAACAAATCTACGTAAGCTGGATATTATACAAAACAAATCACTCAGAATATGTCTGGGAGCAATGAAATCTACAACAGTTGAACCGTTAAGAGTTGAAGCAATCGAACCTCCATTAGAACTGAGATCATTTTTAGCTAAAAAAATGATTATTAAGTCGCTAAAGAAAAACTCACCATTCATTAGCAGCATATATAAGTTAAACGAATACGACCTAACTAAGCCTTTTTAGATTCATAAAAACTCTCCTCCTATTTGTGATGGATTAAGAAACGTGACCTTAAAACCACAAACAAAGGTAGGGTCCGACTACTTTGATCACTTTGTTTCCTGTGATGTGAATATACTCCTTTATTCGGAGTTAGCATCATTTAATAGTATAGTCATAAATCAAATTTTAGAGAAACATCCAAACTACGTCACTATATACACTGACGGATCAAAAAACACCGAAAGTACAGGTTGCGCTTTCGTTATACCTAAACGTATACAGAAAAAATATAAGTTAAAAAAACACATCTATTTTCACAGCTGAGGCAATAGCGGTTCTAAAAGCACTAGAATGTGTTCATCAGGAAGAGGATCAGAATGCTATAAACTTTTCCAATTCAATTCCATTCTTAAAATTTTAAAATCAAACTCAAACACAACTAATGACATTATCTTTAGCATCCATATAATACTTAAACATTTACAAGATCAAAATAAATATATAAAATTCTTCTGGGTCAAAGCACACGCAGGAATAACAAACAATGAAATTGCAATAAAATTGCCAAAAAATAATCATACCAAAATAATGATGAAGAAATGGTCCTATTTATGGCAAGAGTACAGCTTTACAAATCCAACACGTTACACCAGACTTGAAACCAAATTAAGGAGAAAACCTTGGTATATTGATTACGATTACAATATTGTTCTGAAGCTATTTTCTTGTGGCATTTTAAATTAATTACTATTTAGCTGGGAATAAGCCACAATTAAAGGTTAAAATACGTTTATTGACGTTTCAATTTCCACTTCGGAAATCGAGAACGATTTCCGAAGTGGAAATTGAAACGTCAATAAACGTATTTTAACCTTTAATTGTGGCTTATTCCCAGTTAAATAGTAATTGATTACGATTACAGTCAAAAAAGTATAACTACTATCTGCAGAATGAAGTTTGGTCACGCATGTTATCCAGCACATTTATTTAAAATAAAAATACTTAAGAGTAACCTTTGTGAAGCTTGTAATAAAATCGGTGAACGCGACCACATCTTTTTTGATTGTTTAAAATATAGAGCTCAATCTAATGAGCTTTTCAAAAGACTTTTAAAATTAAATATTGAGAGCCCATATAATATACTGCATCGTCTTGCTTTAGGCAGAGAAGAAATTTACGATTGTTTGCTGTCTTTCGTCAGAACAACGAATATACACATACAACCACCTTCGTTGATAGCTGATGTCTTTCCTTAATGTATGTATACCTATCTGTCCGAGGCCTACCTTTTATCGTTTATAAAAATGCCCTGATCGGCCCCTGGGCGAGAAGAGTGTAATGCCTGTGTGTATTTACTCTAAAGCCAATGAAAAAAAACCACTAAACCACAAAAAAATAACACTTTACCTCGCACATTAGTTTCCTTATTGCCCCAATCCACTGCCCAGGCGTTGAAGTCTCCGGCTACCGCCATTGGAAAATGCTGCTTTGCATCCTCAGTCAGTAGATTTAGAAAGTCAGTAAACTCATTGAAAAGAAGACTAGGTGGAGCATAGCAGCGATAGAAGTGTGAAAGTGGAATAGAGCAAAGCTAGCTTCTGTCTTCTTAACCACGCTCTGAAACGGTAACCTGCCATTGGGCCACTTGACAACTTTAGCGGTGCTGTCAATTTACCAAGGTGTGGGTGTAAATTTATTGAGAATGTGGTGGTAATTTTTTTAAACAATTTTAATATAAAAAAAAAAAGACAAAAACCGCATTTATCAAAATGGGTAGTAGTAAGAACCAACCGGGGACAAAATATATAAAGCTCTAGGTCATAAAAAGATACACGGATAAAATCTTTAATTACTACGTTAAACCTTTCCAATAAGAATATTTTCAATAGGAATATTAATATATTGTACTGCTTATATAATCACGCCAAAAGGTGCAAAATGAAATTGTAAATTACTAACCATATCTTTGTTAGCAATTCTGCAACTAGTTAGATTTTGTAAGTGGGCGACAAAAAAATTAAAAAAAAACAAAAAAAAATAACCAAAAAAAATAGAAAATAAAAGTTAAAAATAAAAAAAAAACATACACTGCTCACACTTTACTTTTACACTACTAATACTTTAAGCATTGTTATTGTGAAGAAGGATGAGTTTTCTTTAAATTTCTGTAAAGTTTTTTTCTTTTTTTTTTTTGTTTATTTTTTTTTTAATTATTATAGTTAGAGAAAAAATCGTCTGGCTAATTGGTCTTTACCAAAGCCATCTAATTAATTAAAAAAGAAAAACCTTTCCAATACCTTTTTTTTAATTGAATAGTTTCTGATAATTTCAGTAGGGGAAATATAATAGAATAGGTTGTGAGAAGTTTCAATGATATAAAGTTTAAGCAATATAGGATAACAATTATTAGTAATTAATAATCACTTACATTGCGGAAACCGGACTCGACATAATTAAAATAAAGGGAATAATGTACACAAAAGAAATGAAAATTCTCAAAGTAATTTATAACAAAATAGTTTTAGAATTTGGCCAAAGGGGGAGACGCACATGTGAATTGTGAAATATTAATGAATTAAGGTAAAGAAAATAGAGTGGAATGGAGCTACGATATATAGATAGTTACGAAAATGTAGTAACAGCTTCAAATAATTCTCAAGTGAGAATGCGATCAGCTGGAAGACCAGAAAAATGCTGAAATGGTAATATATTAAAGGTACATTGAAAATAGACAGACTGTATATACATATATGAAAGAGAAAGATAAAAAAAGAACTGTTTACAGCTTGCAGTCTATATTACTAGCCCTTCGGTACACGGGTGATATTTTGATACACGTAAGAACGGGTTGGGTCTAAGAAGCATAAAATTAAACTAAGAATTTTTTATGTTTAATTTTGTAACAACAGGTTTGCGGTGCATATATTAGAACTACTACGAAAGGCAACTTACATACATGAAAAGAAAATGAACTCCTATTATAATACTAAAACTAAACATATAAAAGAAATTATGTACTACAATATGGCCGATGTTTAAAAAACACCTTGTATATAACTTATTCAGTTATTTTATCAATGCATATGCGACAAACAGGTAAGGTATGTTCCAAGCAAATAAATTTTTTACAATAGTGACACAAGTATCGAGTTTTACGATCTGTACAAAAAGCACAACGCCCCGTTTTATTTTGCAATAGGGATGTTCACTAATTTTTAAATATTGTTAAATTCAATAGGTTATAACATATATAAAAACATAGCAAACATAAAATTGTTTAAAAATATATATTTCTTAAGATAAATCAATTCTTAATTTCAATTCTGATGGAGGCTAGAAAAACGGCTCCTCGCAGCAAGGCTACGGTGTGTGACGTCAGCAGTCGTATCGACAACTTGTTTTGTACACGTATTTACGAAGTGTGACCAGTTCTATAAGTATTTAGTCAGTGATAATGAAGCCAAATAAGTGGTGTTTTGTTCCTGGGTGTCTAAATACATCTAAAAACAATTCTGAGAAGATTTTTATTACAGTTCCAAACAATTTAACACCATATTCACTTAAAATTGTCAAACCACAAGTTTTTATATTTGCATTTTTTTTCTAACTTGCATAATAACTGCCTTTTCTAGTTTTTCCCTCTCTTTGTAGCAAACACCACTTATTTGGCTTCATTATCACTGTATAAATACTTAAATAACTGGTTACACTTCGTAAATACGTATACACAACAAGTTGTCGATACGACTGCTGACGTCACACACCGTAGCCTCACTGCGAGGAACCGTTTTTCTAGCCTCCATCAAAATTAAAATTAAGAATTGATTTATCTTAAAAAATATATATCTTTAAACAATTTCATTTTTGCTATATTTTTATATATTTTATAATCTATTGAATTTAACTATATTTAAAAATTAGTGAACATCCCTATTCCGCAGGTGTTTGTACTGGTCCAACACCACTGAGTTTAGCAGCAAGCTCTCTTATATCTTGTGCCAAATGAGGAGATTGAGCTCTTTCTTTTATATTGTCCATTACTAACTGAAGACCTAGTTCTTTTTAAAAAAATCTTGCTTTGCTTGTTTTTAGATCCAGTTTGTTAGTTCTCTGTATCATAAATGCATTTATTGAAGCAACATCAAAAAAAAGATGACCATAGGCCAACGTTTTGTATTTATTGAGACAGTATAGGAACCTCGAAGTTGATCAACCGTGTCCACACCACCTTTCGTAGAGCTGTAGAATGTTATTACTTCAGCTTTACTGTCGTCACCCGTTGTCGGATCGATTTGGTCATCATGGTGTAGGGTTGACAAAAGAACAACATTTTTTTTGGTTTTTGGTATATAGAATAACATCGTCATATCTTTGGTAAATCCAAACATAGTTGATTTTGGCGTGTTCAATAAAAATTCGGTTGGAATATGCCATTTGTTTTTCCGTAGGGTACCTACAATTGTTAGACTATGATTTATCAGTAAGTTTTGTGCGACTTCAATTGATGTAAACCAATTGTTCATTGTGACATTCCGGTTGGATTTGGAGATTGGTTTGCAAAGCCGCTCAACCACATCGTAGGCTGCAGAACTGATAAAATATGGACCTGGTGATTGTGTACCGGCATAGATTTCTAATTGATAAGTATAGAAAGTGCGAGAATCCACCAAAGAATAAACCGTCAGACCGTATCAGTCCGGTTTGTTTGAAAGGTATATTCTAAAACTACAGCGACCTCTAAAGCATAAAAGCATCTCATCGATAGTGACATATTGGCCAATGGTATAATATTTTTAAAAATTTTCAACTACATCCTCGAATACGACTCTAACTGCTGCAAGTTTGTCTACTTGTTTCCGTTCGTCCCTTGTACGAATATCATCTAGGCGTAAGCACATCATAAGAAATCTAAATCTGCGGAGAGCCATCGTTGCCGGAAATATATCAATGCCCGAACCATTATTCCCAAAACTCAAAAATTGAAGCTCTGCCTCCACAGTAAACTCCAGCTAAGTAAAGCAGGCCAATCAGAGCTTTTAGTACACATATATTTGTTAGCCTCGCATCGGAACTGTCTTTATATCTTACGGACACGCTCTATATATACATTAGTACATTCAACAATATATTTAATAATTTTGTCATTAAAAAACAGTTTCCAGCATTCCTTTTCAGTTATGCAACTTTTCGCTTCACGAATAACTCCAGAAAATTTTGTGATGATATTTTCTCGTCTAGTTCTAACATTTCGTGATCCGCATGTCTTATTCCATTTCATTCCATCTTTGGTATTGTAATAAAGGTGTTGGTTTGACCCACCTTGTGGAATACATTCTTGTAAGTTTAGTTCGGTGTCTGATAAATCGAATTCAGACTCTGAGTTATGATTACCATCTTCATTTTCTAAATTTCCAACAATAGACTCATCACAATCTGAATCTTCATAATTTTCTTCCTCGTTGGTTGCAACTTCCTCGTAGAGACATTGCAAACGTTTTACCTCTCCCTAGTAAGAATACATTGTTTTGCTAAGCTCTAAAAACAATCCACTACCAATTTTGTTTTGTACTTTCATAAAAAAATACTTACATTAAGGAACGGGTTGGATCTGAGAGAACGAAAACAGATATAACATCGACACTATCGCTTCAATACGCATTAGTAGTAACTGAGGGATTATAGCTATAGCTGGTCATGCCGTCAAAAGGTACCTAGACCGTCAGTACCGTACTTTGACTCGCTGACCGAATATAGATTTTAGAAAAACTGAATGGGCCCGACAGACCCAACCCGTGCACCGCAGGGCTAGTAGTATATTATTTATAAAGTAAATGCATCGCGTTCTTAAGTTGATTTTGTAAAAATTTTCTAATCCCCTTTATAATCTACACCTATCCGGATATTGGTACAACACAAGTAAAATTTAGCCTTAAACTTGTAAGTTTGAAAACGGTTTCCTTTAAGTAAAGCATAGAAATTAATACGATTACTTTTACAAATATATACAACCACAGGTATTATACAGATAAATAATTATGACATCACATTCTCCAATCTTTATTGGCAATACCACTTCCATCCTTATCTGATGTGATAAGTTTGTTAAGGCTCCAGGTCCAGTTGGACAAGGACTTTCTTTAATACATTCTTTAACACTTTTTATTACATATTATGTTAAGGTGTTTATTGAGACAGTGTGATATACAGGTGAAACTTCTTAATATCTTACTAAACGCATTACGAGTATTACCCAATATAACTTATAGAAGATACCATCGGCCTTTTACTTGATTTCACTGAAGTATTTTAAATTTATGTGAAAACTAAGTACGAAATGTCTATATAGAGGTAAAACACTAACTGCAAAATAAGTACAACAGAGATATTCAACATTTTGTTCGTTTTTTGCTTTATAATTTTATTTATGATTACTCTAGATAGAAGTGATATTATTTATGGAGGTTAGGTGTTACTTTATTATCCTGTTTTAAAAGAAATGATCAGAACTCAATAATTTTAAAATTATTAAGCTAAATGTAGTTATTAAATTTTACCTCAAACTATCATATTCCTGATTAGTACTTAGGGATAAAATAACTAGATAGGAAGTGATAAAAAATGTTATTATTTCGTTTACTATTATAAATTATAACAAATTCCTGTAAAATTGAACACAACAAAACAGAATATAACAAAAAAACTTATTTTAAAGATGTTGAATTGATGTTGAATCTTCTGATTCCTCATCAAAATTGGGTTCTGGCAGGTTCTCATTTCTAGAGGTAGTTGTTGGTAGATTTTTATAATAATGATGAACTTCATCTGGTATGAGATTTTCGTTGCAAAGTTTGACTAGATCTCGTTTCTTCAAAGTTGAAATTGGGAGTAAATCGTTATAGAGAGATTTTAACCTTATTTCTCAAATATCCCGAACACTCCTTCTTCCTGGACCACAAGAAATAATTAATTCTTTTATACGGCGATGAATGGTCATATCTAAAAAAAAATCACATCGGCATGTTCCTTTACAAATTTTAAAGCATTTAATTTTTGACCAGAATACTGTGCAGCCGTCTTTATTTTTCGTTCTATTTTTTATTATTGTTCATGCCAAATTATTTAGATCATAGAAATCTCTATATTTAAGTTCTCGTACTGCATACGGCTCCTTCTATAATCTTTTCTGCCGTACTAACCTAAATATGTCCAGCCAATCGTTCAAGATAAAAGCTGTTCTGTTTTTTTTTAGAATGCTCTATCGCCGAATGCATAGAGTCGCACTCCATATGACTATGTCTTAACTCCAAAAATTTCTGTTCTATGCATTCCAAGTGCGTAGTATGCACTGCATAGAGAAGTGCAGCAGCCACTTGCTGATTTCTATTTTGACCTCCACAAGTGTCTGAAAACAATGATATTTTCAGAACTGTGGAGGGTAAGTTTGTAATATGCTTTAACAGAATAGATCCAATTTCGTTTCTGCCACGCTTTCCATTAACTTCATTCCAGCAGTAGAAAGATTCGTGCTCACCATCTCCCTCATAAATAGTTAAATTATATACAAACAATTTTCAAAAGTAGTAGAATGGGTATACTGGGGAGTGAGGTAGTTGCTTTGAAGGTCGAATGTTGCCGTTTTAAATGTCTTGTCATTTTGAGATAACTTTTTGTCTGTATTTTTTGCTTCATGGCATTCAGTCTTTCTTTACTATGGGCATTGAATATTCTAGTTCTAAATCTTGTTTTTTTGTTGCATCTGCCATATTATATTTACTGCATGCTGCACATTGATCCTTTTTAGGAACGAAAAAAGAGTAATTATAGTCATTGCCAAAAATTTGCCTGTATTTCCAATGGCTGACTGGCTTTTGATTTTCAGCTAGACTTTCGAAATAGAGATTGTACATTTTTTTATTTGATAATTTAGAGTGTAAATACAGTCTTTGACAGGTGGCCCTTGTATAATGCGACTCTACAGCAGGGAATGACCCAATATGTTTTTTTACCAACTGGATACACTCTACATTAGTAGCGTTTGCAGGGATTTTGCGACTCCTTTTATCTTCACTGAAAAAACAACCTGCTGAATTGGTTTCTTGTAAGGCCGTGTTTATGGGACCATTAGAAATGCAAAGAGTTCTCTCAAAAAACTTGGCACATACTCTGTGCCGTCCCAAAGGACTTTTAAGGAAGTATAATCTTGAAACCGTTTTGTTGTTAACATTATTTTTAAACGTTTTGGTTTAACTGGTGTAACATTTTTTATTATAAAATCTTTTTGCCTCTTAAAATCGTTGAAAGACCAATATGATTGACACAATGTCTTCCTATCCTCTTCATTAAAATTTTCGTTTCTCTTTAGTAATGTTTACTATCTGGTATCGGAGAAAGAGGTGAATTCGGTGGTCTGAAACAGGGATCCATATCTATGTTATCAGAAGAAAAATCACTGTCACTGCTTGATGGATACGGAACGATTTTTAATGTACTTCGTTGTCTTTTAACTCTTGTCATTACAACATCCTCTTTCGGCACCTGAAATACGAAAGTTAATTAGTCTCTGCATGATGATAACCGAATGGAATAATTTTAGGGAGGCCTATGTCCAGCAGTGGACTCAACATCGGGCTGGATTATTGTGATATGAATTACTTGGATAACATATATAATAAGTAATATATGTTTCTTTACCTGATCTGAAACAGTCTTGTCAGCCTCAATGTGACCAAATAATTCATTGACCTTGGTTTGTACGCTTCCGGAATTAATTTCAGTAAACAATAAATCATTTTTTATCCCTTTTCGATTCTGGAAATTAAATACAAAATTTAATAACTGTATACACAACTTATTATAAAAAAACGTTTAAACACTAAGTAGGAATATTTACATTGTTTGTTAGTGTCATTGGTTCTTCACTTTCTTTATGTAGTACACCTAGTAGTTCTGGAACTGGCAAACATTCGTGTAATACGATTTGGAAATCTCTGAAATAAAAATTTAATTATTTTAAAGTAATTTTAAACTATTTCACTTTATATTACATACTTCAGAACTTGTAGAAGGTTTTGATGAATCAAAAAGTTTGTCTGCATAAATTTTTCTCATTTTGGCTATTATTAAGGGATTTATTAAAATTAAAATAAGTGTAGTCACCAACTTACAAAGAGACAGCATATATTTACCCTATATTATACTTTTAACAATTTTAATATCAACTGCACACAACCACAGAGACTAAAACCTAACCTCAAGCTCAAACTCTCATTAAGTACGCAGCTGTCAAACTACAAAACCCCGTGTTAAAAGTATTGCCATAGAGGTAAAAAACATTAAGTGCAACCTGACTTTTACCTCCCAACGAAATGTAAACAAAGTGCACTGAATGTTATTTACCATTCTATAAGTTCTTTATTATTGGACGTAGCACCTAGTGAGTTTTACCACGCAAGAGTTTAGATGTTAAATGTTACTTACTGACACAAACATGGCTTTGAACTAAAATGTCACTTATTGAGTTTTACCTCTATAAAGACGATATGTTACTTATCGTGAATAATATACGAATCTTAACTTATTAGTTTAAATGGTGTTATATTTCTCCATTGAATTTTTTCACACATGCCGTCATTCAATATATTATACCAACTTAATCAAAACATAAGTTAAACGTTTGTCGTCAATGTGAAAATTAGAAAATGGCTGATATTCCTATAAATATTTTTGACTTTTTTTATAAAATTTATAAAATTGAATGGGGTTCTAATTGGGTAGTGATCCGTCTCAAATAGCTTCTCCTACTCAAATGTTAACCACACCTTCATGCTGGTGAACCCTATTATCAAAAACGACAAACGATTAAACCATTGTTTTTTAATTGATAATAAAGTGCGTATGGCAGGGCGGTTTATTTGTCAAACGACAATTTAAACTAACAAAAATTTGTGCCCTATATCTGGTTTCTCTTTCTTATACACGCCGCAGCGCGAGCGCCAATCCTGTCATAAACGCTTTAGTAACGATTAGAAAAGAATTTAAAATAAAATAGGCCCAAAATGCTTTTGAATTTCATTCCTTGGTAAATTCAAAATTACTATTTTTTACTTGTGTTTTTCTTCTTCTTTCTTTTTGTATGTAAGCTTTCTTCTTCTTCTTCAAGTGCCCTGTCCGTTGCGAACGTTGGCTATTAACATGGCAATTCTGATCTTGTCTGCGGCGCTTCTGAATAGTTCGACCGATGTGAGCCCGAACCACTTCCTCAGATTTTGAAGCCACGAGTGTCTTCTCCTGCTTGGCCCTCGCTTACTGTCTATTTTTCCCTGGACAATCAATTGCAGTAGACGGTACTTATCGTCTCTCAATATGTGGCCTAGATATTCAAGCTTTCTTTGTTTAATTGTATTCACGATTTCTTTCTCCTTTCCGATTCTTTGGATTACCTCTATATTGATGACATGTTCGGTCCAGGATATACGAAGAATGCGTCGGTACACCCACATTTCGAATGCTTCTAGTTTTCTCGTGAGCGTCTCCGTCAGCGTCCAGGCCTCCACACCATACAGTAAGATCGGAAAAATGTAATATTTAACTAGACGTAGTTTTAGGGGAAGAGACAAATCCCTACTTATGAGGAGCTTTTTCATATTGCTAAATGCTGCTCTAGCTCGTTCTATTCTCGCCTTAATTTCTGTGGCCTGTTCCCATTTTGCATTTACGTTGGTGCCAAGATACACATAAGATACATGGTCAATTGTAGGCTTGTAAACAATGTAGGCTTTATAGCCTGTTTCTTCTTCAATATTAGCCTCCTAAATTGTTTAAATTATCGCACCATCTTTTTCTTGGTCTGCCAATACTTCTCCGTTCATTTGGTGACTTATCTCATGCTATTCGTACTATCGTATCCTCTGCCATTCTACTAATGTGTTCATTCCACTCCTGTTTCCGTTTTGTCACCCATCCATTTATGTTTTCTATATTGCATGCTCTTCTTATGTTGTCGCTTCTCTCCCTATCCAACAGACTTTTCTTTCCAATTCCATCTCTGTTGTTTCTAGTAGTCGTCTCGGTTTAGATATGTCAGGTCTTGTCTCCGCCGTGTATGTTAATATAAGTCTAATTGCTGCTTTATAGACATGGTGTTGACATGGTTTTCATTAAATATTTGTTTTACTCCTGGAATTATTTTATTTCCGATTCGTGCATTAAAGTCACCAATAAGAATTAAGGGTTCTTCATGAGGTATTTCATCTAGGATGGTTTGCAATTATTCGTAGAATGCTTCTCGTTCCTCCTTAGATTTGCAGACCTCGGGGCTATAGACAGATATGACATTTAATTTTTGGTAGTCCATTGTGATGTTCATATGTATTATTCTTTCGCAGATATAACGGCAGTTATTTATGTTTCTTTAAATTTTTTATGGACAAGGATGCCTACACCTGGTCGTTCTCGTTCTTCTTTATTCACTCCACTCTGTGCTAGAAAATATTGGTTAAAGTCTCTTTGGCCTTTATCTTTCTCCTTGGTTTCTTGGATTGCACAAATATCTATGTTTTTATTTATCAGTTCTTCTATTATCTCTTGGTCTTTGTTGTTGAAAGAAGGAATGTTCCATGTTGCTAACCTGACTGTGGGCTAATTTTCCTTCTTGTTTTCCTTTTCTATGCGTGGTTCGTCATCTTAGGTTCTCTCTGATTCCAAGGCTTTATATCGGTTCTTTGAGCCTTGTTTTCTTTTACAATGGGTGGGATGCTAACCTTGTCCATCAACCCTCCTCTTTTATCCGGGCTTTGGACCGGCTGGGGACATGAACGCGGCTTCTGAGCTACTCAATCCACCCAGTCCTCGCGCTTATAACCCCCAGGCAGAGTTACTTGTATTTTTGAGACTTGAAAATCGTAATTTTGTGTTTTTCTCAGTTATAAATTATTTATAACTCGAAAACGATCAAGAAACCGATCAGAAAAAATACACTAGATTTATTTTGTTCAGAATGATAAAAAAAAAATTAATTAATTAAAAAATTGTACGGGCCGAAACAATTGATTGTTACAATTTGTTTCAAAAAAATTGTTTTTGAAACAAATGAAAACAAAAATTGAAAACAAATTTTTGGTCTGGGTGACCTCTCAAACCTTATTTTGAGGTATCTCGTGAAAGTGATTATGCAAAAAAATCTCATGGGAATATTTTTCCGAACGAACCCGACATTTTTGCCTTGTCTAAATTTATGAATCGGCCATCAATAATAATTTAAATTCAGTCGACTTTAACAACAACCAAAAACTCTTCTTCTTAGAGTGCCGTCTCACTACGGAGGTTGGCAATCATAATGGCTATTTTTATTTTGGAACTTGCTGCTCTAAACAAATCAATCGATCTGAATTGATACCAATCACGTAGATTCTTCAACCATGAGTTCTGGCTTCGGCCAACAGATCTTCTTCCTTGAATCTTTCCCTGTATTATGAGTCTCAAAATTTCATATTTTGGTCCCCTCATCACGTGGAATAGGTATTCCAGTTTTCTGGTTTGTATAAAGGTGATTAGTTCTGTTTCTTTACCAACCCTCTCCAGTACTTTTTTATTTGTAATTCTATCAGTCCATGATATTTTTAATACTCTGCGGTATAACCAGAGTTCGAAAGCCACGATTCTTTTTAAATTGCATTTTTTTAATGTCCAAATCTCAGCTCCACACAATAATATTGAAAATATATAACAGCGAATGGTACGTAGTCTGATCTCCAAATTTAGATTTTTGCACGTTAGGAGTGGCTTCATTCGTATAAATGCTGATCTGGCAATGTCTATTCGCCTGTTTATTTCTACAGTATTATCATTGGTTTCATTGATCAAAGTTCCCAAGTACTGATATTTTTCTACTTGTTCTATCACGTTACTATTGATTGTCAATAGGTGATGTATATTTTGTGGTCTTTTTGTAATTAGCATGTACTTCGTTTTTTTAGCGATTATACTAATTCCCTTTTCAGCACTATTCATACTTAAGCTTTCGATAAGATGTTGTATATCTTCTATAATACTCGTTGCTATCATCACAGTGTCGTCTGCATATCGTAAGTTGTTAATTAATTTTCCATTAACGGTAACTCCCGCTTTGATATTATTGAGCGTGGAAAATTTCTTCAGAATATAAGTTAAATAAAAGTAGCGATAAAACACATCCCTGTCTAACTCCTCTACAGATCTTCATTTCTTCTGAGTATTGCCCATTAATTTGAACTATGGCACTTTGGTTCCAATATAATGTTTGCACTATATTTATGATTTTACTGTCAATGCACTTGTTGATAAGTATTGATATTAGTTTTTCATGTCTTACTTTATCGAAAACTTTTTCGTAGTCAAAACATGTAAAAGTGTAGATCAACGTTTACATCCCTGAATCAATATGTTGATGGCAAATAGCCCTTCTCGAGTACCCATTCCATTTCGGAACCCGAACTGCGTCTCGCTAATATCCTCCTCTAGCCTTTCGTATATTCTCTTATGTATTACTTTCAGCAGTACTTTTAAAGTATGATTCATGAGGCTCAGTGTTCGATGATCAGAGCACTCTTTTGCTGCTTGTTTTTTAGGAATGGTTATAAATGCTGACTTCAGCCACTCTTGTGGTATTATTCCCGTATTATTCCCGTAACCAAAAACAAGTCTGGCTAATTGGCTCTGCCGAATCCATTTTTCAGGAAAAAAAACCAATCTATTATTACAGATTTTATTTATAAATCATTCCTGGTCCTCTACTAGTAAAATGTCTGTCTTCTTCTGCAAATTTTGACTTTTAATTAAAAGCATTTAACATATATTTAATTATTCTTCTCTACCCTGTACAATATTACATGCGCTATTACAACCAATAATCGAAGTAAAATACTTGATATCTATCGAAATGAATGGGGCATCTGTCCCTTTATTTGCAATGCCATTACTTGGCTAAATAAAGAAGTATAGGGGTGCAATGTAACCTGCTCTTATCGACTGTCAATCAGACGTCAATCAAATGAATTTCGTGGGTACGGTTTATTTGATTTAACCAGAAATGATTATCGGCGAATGCTAAAAAATGAAAGCGATCACACCTAGTAGATAAAGGTCTTAAAGAATATTGGGGTTGGATATTTTACTAGATTAGACTTTTAAAGATTAAAAGATTTAAAATAAGTGCTTTTATGCATACAAAGACTTAATGAAAAGTAAGTTACTGAATCGTGACTCTAAGCTGAGAATCTCATCATCATTTTGGCTTTACAACCCTGTGTGGGTCCTAGCCTCCCCAAGAATTTTTCTCCAGTCATCCCTATCCATCGCCTTCCTCCGCCAAGCACGTATTTCCATATTTCTCATGTCTTCATCGATGTTATCTAGGAATCTTGTTCTGGGTCTTCCTCTTCTTCTTTGACCAACAGGTCTATCAAGGAGCGTTTTTCTAGCTGGGTCAGTTTGCTCCATCCGCATTACATGGCCTACCCACCTCAGACGTCCTATCTTTATGTGTTTTACGATATCTGGTTCCTGGTATATCCTATAGAGTTCGAAGTTGTATCGTCTTCTCCAGACACCATTTTCATTTACCGCTCCATAGATGCGCCTTAATATTTTTCTTTCGAAACATCCTAACATGTTTTCATTGCTTTTTGTTAAAGTCCAGGTTTCTGAACCATATGTTAGGACTGGGCGTATTATTGTTTTGTAGAGTTTTACTTTTGTATTTCTTGATATAACTGTAGATTTAAAAAGGAGATTAGGCCCAAAATAGCATCTATTAGCCGTGCAAATTCTGCGGTTTATCTCTGCGGTAGTGTCATTATCAGTATTGACGAGCGTTCCCAGGTATACAAATTCGTTAACTGTTTCGATGACGTCATTTTCTATAACAAGTGGCCGTAGTGTTTGTGGTTGCGTACCTATTTTCATGTATTTTGTTTTATTGGTGTTTATTACTAAACCCATTTTTGTAGCCGCTTCCTTTAATGCTACGTACGCCTCTCGTGCTGCGTTTTCCGTTCTCCCAACAATATTGATATCATCTAGCTGAGAATCTACAAAACAGTAATTAGACCAGTGGTCATATATGGATGTGAAACGTGGACCCTCTCAACCACTGATGTAAATCAACTGAGAATATTTGAGCGCAAAATACTAAGGAAGATATTTGGATCAACCCAATGCAGCGATGGTTCGTGGAGAATTAAAATGAACCACGAGCTGGATGAACTAATGCAGAGCGCAGATATTGTCAGATTTGTAAAGTCACAAAGACTAAACTGGCTTGGTCACCTAGAAAGAATGCCAGATAATCGAGCTGTAAAAGTAGTCGAGAGATGGAAGCCCCAAGGAAACAGAACAAGAGGAAGGCCCCATAAAAGATGGATAGACGACGTAGAGAGGGATCTGAAAACCATGAACATCAGGCAGTGGCGAAGGAAAGTATCCGACAGGGCAAAATGGAAGAACATTGTTAAGCAGGCCAAGACTCACAAAGGGTTGTAGCGCCATTAGAAGAAGAAGAAGAAGACTTTTAAAGATTAGAAATTAAAATTTTTGAGATAGCAATATTACTGATTCTATAAAATTTTCATTCAAGAGTTGTCAAAACAGTATGAAGTTTTATTATGTTACACAGAGTATTTACAAATTATAATCAATTTTCTATGAAGTTCAACTCTCTGTTTAATTATAAAGAAGCATAATAATCGATCTCAGTGCATGTTCGGTTTATCTTATCTGATTTTCTCTCCTCTTACCTCGTCTCTACTATAATTATAATATATAACTCTCTATAATTTTGTTGTTTCAAGTTCGTTTAGTGTCCATGTCTCACTTCCATGCGCTATTATGGGGAATATATTTTGACCAATAGTCGCAACAGATGAAACATTCTTAAAAAATAATGTAAAAGATTTTATACAAAAGCACCTAAAAGAGGATGTCGAAATAGAATCTGCAATGAAGCTAAAAAACAATATATTCCTTTTACAAATGAAGGATTATGCCGAAAAAATTAAGGTAATGAAAGAAAACACAGATTTCTTACTGAAGAAAAGATCTGTATCAACGATGACCTGACCGAAAAGGAAAGACGCATGAGGCAAGAAATTGTAAATAAAGGCAAGGAATTAAGAGCTGAAGGTAAAAACGTGAAGATAGGGTACAAAAACTAACTGTGGGTGACATAAAATGGGAATGGGCTGTAAATGGTACTTTCAAGTACGAGACAAACAAGAAAATTCTAGAAACATGGACCCAAAAAACGGCATATAGTAGTGGAAAAAGAAGGCCCATTATGTCGACGGACCCCAGCGATAAACAGGAAAATGAGTTTGAACATAAATAGCAAAACGAAAAATAAGAATACGTACCTAAATATTGCGACATGAAATGTACAGGAGTATACGAGGAGGGAGCATTATTTACCTAATAGAACTTAAAAAATATAAAATACACATCATAGCAATAGAAGAAACACATTTGACTGGAAACAACATTGAAAAGATTAGCCCATACACGTTTTATACAAGTGGAGGCGATAATAGGAATTTTGGAGTGGGTTTCCTGGTACATGAAGACGTGGAGTAGGTAAAACGATTCGTAGCAAAATCTGACAGAATGTGTGCAATTAGAATTAAAGGAAAAGATAACATGATATTGCTGATAAGTATACATGCTCCAACAGAAGAAAAAGGAGAAGAAATGAAAGATGAATTTTATGAAGAATTAGAGTCACTGTTTGAAGAAATGCCTAGACAAGAAATTAAAATTATTATAGGCGACGCCAATGCAAAGGTCGAAAGAGAAGATATATATAAAAACATAACAGGAGGTGAAAGTAAACATATGAATACAAATGGTAATGGCCAAAGATTCGCAATTAAAAACAGGATGAAAATAACGAGTACGCGTTTCAGGAGCTGACGTAGACTCAGATCATTGTTTGGTTAGAATTAATATGAGAGAAGCAATAATTAAAAAGAGTAAAGGGAAAAAGAAAGTGCACCGTAAATTTAATTTTGAAAAACTGCGAAAATTTGAGGTAGTGCAGGATTATCAGAAGAATATACAACAAACCTATTTCAAAGAAGATAGTACTACTGTGAGTAACATACAACAAAAGTTCTTGAAAATGACACACACAATAAAGGAAGCAACGTCGAAGAACATAACAAGAGTAAAAAGATTTAGAAAAAACCACTGGTTCGCTGACGAATGTAGAACAGAGATAAAAAAAGATCAGATTTGAAATTAAAAAGTTTTTGATCGCAAAAACAACACGACCTAGAAAGGTATGCCAAATAACGAAAAAAAGTAAAGAAAATCCTAAGCGAGCAGAAACAAGGTATATGGATGATAAAATAAAGCGTATTGAAGAAAATTATAAGAAAAATGAAATAAAAAATTGTTACAAAGAGGTAAAATACATTAAAACTGGGTATCAGGGAAGAACGATGAATGTAAAAGATAAGCAAGGAAACCTGATAGTGGACAAAGACCAAATATGTGAAAGGTGGAAAGAATATTTCGAAGAGATGCTAACTAACGGAGTGACAACTGAAAAGTTGCCTCAAATAGTAATAGCAGAAATACCAAAGCCCACAAGAGAAGAAATTGAAGAAATAATAAAAGATATGAAAAACCAAAAAAAAAGCCCCGCGGAGAGCGGCATTCTGGCAGAGAACTTAAAATATGAGAGGCTTTAATAAAGCAACTTAGTGAGCTAATACTAGAAGTGTGGGATGCCAAATAAATGCCTCAAGAATGGAATAAGTCAAATATAATTCCTATACACAAAAAGGGAGATAGAAGTGAATGTGCAAACTATAGAGGAATATCCTTATTAGAGGTAATATAAAATACGAAATGCTTGCCATAATAATTAAAAAACGATTAGAAATATATGTAGAGAAGAATCTAGGAGAATACCAGGGAGAATTTCGAAAAGAAAGATCAACAACCGATCAATTTTTTATGTTAAAACAAACCCTAATCAATTGCTATAAATACAACATTTCAGCACAAGTACTTTTCATTGATTACAAAGTCGCCTACGATACAATAGACAAACAAATTAATAGAAACACTAAAAGAATTCCAAGTGCCAGAAAAAATAGTAAGATTGGTAAAAATGACAATTAGACAAACCATTTGTGCTGTGAAATGCAACTGTACAGTCTCAGAAGAAATCGAAGTAAAAAAGGTGTTCGCCAAGGAGACTTGTTGTCTAAATTCTACATTGCTATTCAATATAGTTCTATAAAAAATTGTAAGGGTTAGTGGGATAATTAGGTCGGCACTATTTTATACAAGGAGTACCAATGTTTAGCATACGCTGATGATGTGGTTCTCATTGCAAGAAATGGAAAATAACTGGCAAATATAGCAAAAAGACTGATTTGGGAAAGCTCTAAAATGGGACTGAAAGTTAATAAATCGAACATGGAAATCTCGAGCAAAAAAGAAATAAACACCAGGGGATCCTTTAAATTGGAGGTAGAGGATAGATCAGTTGTAGGATTCAAGAAGGTGGATGAATATATGTACTTAGGTAATCTTATTGATCAGACATATAAGAAAGAAACTGAAATTAACCTGAGCCTGACCAAGAGCAACAGATGTGCTTGAGTCATGAGCAAAACAACTAAAGCCAAAGATATATCTCGTAATACAAAAATAAGAGTATACAAAACTATAATTAGACCCACAATGATATACGCTGCCGATACATGGACTATAAACAAAACCATACAGAACAGATTGTTTGGTGGAAAAGTGGTAGAGGGAGAATGGAGAAGACGAACTAATGCAGAAGTGTACCATTTGTATTCTAACCCTACAATAACAAAAGTGGTGAAAAAACGTAGACTAGAATGGCTCTGACATCTAGAAAGAATGCAAGGTATTAGGCTAGTCAAGAATATTTCTTGGAGAGTACCTGAGGGCAAAAAAAAGAGAGGAATACCAAGAAAGAAATGGAGAGATGTAGTGATGGAAGATGTCAGAGAGATGGGAATCAGAGATTGGAAGCTGATAGCTAAAAACAGAAAACGATGGAAATTATCCCTCCAGCAATGGGCCTAAATTATTTGACTTAATATCACGGAAAGAAATATTGAAAGCTACTAAAGAGAGAGGGATTGATAACCGGCTAGACCTATCTCCCAAATGTATAATATAGCTGTACAATAAATGTGATCAGAATGAAAAACCAAAAATTGAAAAAATTTGTTACGAAAATGAATGTTGGACAAGGAACGGTACTTCTTACACGGTCTTTTTACATTAATGGATAAAAAAATAGCCAAACTAGCACGAACAAGTGTCAAATACGTAAGAGTTGAAGTGAGAAAATTACGACAAATATTCATATCTGCATTAATATATGCTGACGATTTAGTTATAGCCGAAGAATAGGGCAAAATGTGACAATAGACCCATATAACTTTGAAAGAATAAAGAGTTTTAAATATCTCAGAGTAACTGCAGATAACGATATCGCGGAAGAGATTAAAGGAAGAGTTCAGGCAGCAAACAGATGTATGTACAGCCTCCACAATACTATTAAATCTAAAAGCCTAACACGAATATCAAAGATTAGAATATATAAAACGGTGATTAGACCAGTGCTCATGTATGAGTGTGAGACGTGGACCCTGACCAAAGAAACTAAAAATAAACTTAGATGTTTTTAGAGGAAAATCCTCAGAAGAATCTTTGGGCCTTATCACGACATTCTTCTTCTTAAGGTGCCTTCTCCATTACTGAAGGTTGGCTATAACTACAGCAAATTGCTCTCTATCTTGAGCTGTTCTTAGTATCGAATTTGTGTCCAGGCCTGTCCAGTTTCTTACATTCTTCAACCAGGAGCATTTTCTTCTTCCTGGACCTCTTCTTCCTTCCACTTTCCATTCCATTATAGGTCGTAGGAAGTTGCACCACATTAATAGCAACCGATACCAAATGAGAACAAATGCTGAGGGCAAGCAAATGTAAAGAGCGAGCGATATAATCCAAGAGATTAAATCCCAACGTCTAAGATGAGCTGGCCATGTCCATAGACTCCCTAATAACCGCCTTGCCAAGTTAATATGGAGGAAGCCTCCACAGGAAGAAGGTCCTTAAGACGTCCACGAATGCGATGGAGAAACATATGGTCAGATCTAAGAACAATGAGGCTGCCCACTGACCCAACTATTATGGACGACCGTTCAAGATGGAAGCAAGTTGTGCAGTCAGCCAAAACCTACCCCGGGTTGTAGTGCTACGAGAAGAATTTAGTTATTATTGTGGCAAATAGCCTAAAAAGACCTTCAAAACAGATGCATATTTGAAATGAATGTTGTAATTATTACAAAATGAAAATCAATCCAGATAAAACTGAGATTATTGTAGTTTCCAAGAAGACTGAAAGTAATGTCAGAATAGACAAAAGACAGATCAAGCAAGCTGAAAATTTCAAATATTTGGGCTCGATTGTGAATTTGAAGGGAAAAATGTAACCAGAAATTAACAACAGACATCAACATTAAATAAAGAAGGCATTTAAAAAAAAAGAGATACTTATCAGCACCAAAACAAAAGTATTTAATAGCATGTATGTGTCCGTTCTACTATACGGCTCAGAAACTTGGACTTTAGGTGACAAAGACAAAATTAAGATAAAATGGTGTGAAACGTGGTACCTAAGAATGATTTGTGGAGTGACGAGAAGTGATAGATTGAGAAATGATTTTATACGCGAACAATGTAATGTTGTACCGGTCGTAGACAAAGTCGAATAAAGAAAATTTGCGTGTCTTAGCCATATGATTTGTGTGGACGATAATAGAAAATTGAAGCAAGTGTGGCAAGCAGTAGTAAACAAAAAGCGTAGAAGAAGCAAACCAGCAAGTACATGGAATTGCAAATTGGAAAGTTGCTGAAGAGGCGAGGAAACAGTTGGAGAGGAGCGGAATCGATGGAAAAGAACAGCGGCAATTGGAGAGGCTTCTAATCCAAAACTTCTAATTCCTTAAGAATAAAGACATAATGAATATGTATGTAGGTAAATAAAAGTAATTAAAAATATACTGTTTATTATACATAAATATAAACAAAATATTGACCTTGTTATCTATTAACAATAATTCGTCTTACTGTTGGTTGAAAATCTTGCACTAGATGAGCCATTGCTCCCTTTGGTAAAATAGGTACAAAAACTTGTGGTTTGGTTTTGTCACGGGATATTTTCATAGACATATAACTCCTTTTCGAACCAGAAGCAAAGCTCATACTCTTTTTAGGTCTATCCATACGTTCTTCGATACGCTTACGAATGCATCTTATTTTTTTAATATTGGAACTACAGGCATTTTTTAAGTTTTGTAATGTATCTCTCAATTCTTCTGCTTCCTGTAGCGAGTTTTCCATGTCCTTCAATAGTTCTTTTTCTTTTAAAAGACCAGAATCCTCTTGCATCTTTACTAAGAGAGAGCGATATAAATCTCTTTCTTTTTTAGTGTTGTTAAGCGACCTTCGCATATCATTCAAAAATTCAAGATTTTTTTGTTGTGTCTCTTTTAGGTCCTCAATATCATTGTCCAAAGCTGAAATTTTTTCACGAATATGAGCCAAGATTTGAATATTTTCATTACACCGTATTCTAAGCTTAGTAAGCTCTACTTCTTTTTCTTCAATTTTGTCTGAATACATTTTGTTTTCTTCTTTTAGTTTCTCGTAATGATTTAAATGATGGTCTACGTCCACTCTATCCAAAACTTGTATGGCCGATTCTTTTTCCTTAACCATAGATTTTATTTGTAGAGACTTTAATCTCATAGCTGAAACTTCCGTTAGACCAATTTTTTGTCTATTTAATTGCTGATGAATTAGCTTTTCAGAAATTTCTGTTCCTGTTTTTGAATATATTAATCCTGTACCTATTTCACGTTCCCTATTTTGGAGATTTGTAAACCCTAACTCGAGCTGTTCTTTCATTCTGTCTTTAGTGTTCTTCAGTGATTCAATTTGTGAGTTTATTAAATTTGTCTTATTACTTTTGTTCTCTAATATTTCAGAATATTCATCTAAAAGTTTATTGTAATTAAAAATGTTGTCGACGTGTTGATCAGTTTCTTGAAGAGCATACTCCATATGCTTTTTTCGGTAGTACATTGCCACTCTTCGTTGAAGTAAAGTATTTACGATTCTGTTGTTAGTAATCTGTCGTAAAATTTCAGCATGCTTTTCATATAAAAAAGGTCGCAGTATACAAGTATCTTCTTCTTCTTCCTCCTCTGCTTTTTCTTCTTCCAGACTTTCTTCGTAAGTCCATAGATCCTCATCATCATCCATCATTGTAGCAATTGAACCACCTAGCCTAATGTTAAAATCTGTTACATCCATACTAAATCTAGAAAATAACTCATCTACATCCGCTCTAGGTGTCTGGCTGTATTCAAGGAGTCCGTGTTTGTATATGGATACCGCAGATAAAATGCTAGCTGCAGAATTTCTTTTACGTAAATAGGACAGTCCTCTTAAATCTACTTTTGTTGATTTGCGTCTCTTTTTTTCTTCTTTCTTTACCTCTATTTTTTCCTCTTCTTTAGGTTTTTGTTCACCTTCACCTTCAGCTGCTGGGATATTTTCTTCGGCATCGATCTCAAGTTCTTCAACCTCACGTTTTACAGGCTCTATTATCCCAAATATTTTTCCTAAGACAAATTCTTCCCGTTCTTCGCCTTCAGTTACGGTAATTAATGCTGGACTTTCTGGAGCAAAAAAGTCGCCTTCCGGTAGGACATCATCGTCTTCAGTAATAAACTTAGAATACTCTTCCTCTTCAAAAACTTGTTCATCACTGTCTTTTGATAGCTGCTGCTCTGGTTCAATATCAGACAATGTTGCTCCTTTTTCATCTTCACTGACAGATACTGGCTCTGTTTGCTCTGGTTCCAAATCAGAGTCTGATACTTCTTTTGCTTCTTCAATAACAGGTAGAGTCTGAACTTGTTCTGGTTGAGCATCAGATTCTAATATTTCATGATCTTCTTGTTCTTTGTTCTCCTCACTCTCCACTTCTTCGCCATTTGTATTTTCTTGTATATCTTTAACTTCATTTATTTCTTCACTCATCTTACAGCAGATAAAAATAATAGCACAAAAAGTGACAGTAGAAAAATTATTATCATAAAATGTCAAAAGTTTGAATGTTTATTTACAGTAGGTCATTTTTGGCAGTGGCGTCACGCTGGAATGATAAAGTAATCAAATTGACTACTTTATTTATACAGTGGTCGGTCAGATAGCCAAGCGGGGCAGGCGTACAACGAAATGTTTTAGCGGACGATGATTCAGGACCTGGCCGGGACAGAAAAACAAAGATACTAAAGCAGTAGTAGTAAAATTCAAAATGAACCTATTAGTTGGACTGGAATACGCTTCGATTTATGGATGAGTAGTACGGAAACAGACGAGGTTTTACGGCACGGTGATATTCTGCATTCCTACTGGGAATCTACAAAATTAAATGTCGATCAATCGTAAAATGTTGTTTCAATTTTAAACATTTAAACATGAAGGTAACTGAATCATAAAAATTGGAATGGAAGGGTTTTGAAGAGTGGCCTATTTAATGAAAATATTTCCATCTATTTGGTACTTCCGGTTATACTGGAAGTTGCTTATAACTTCGTTTTTTTTTTAATAGGACGCCCTGTATTTTTTTTAGTTTTAGAAATACTCACGTTATTCTAATCATTTTTTGTTAATACTTCTTTATACCTATTTTGAAGCATTTTTAAGTTATAGTGGTTTTTATATGAAAATTACACTTTTCTACCATGTATATAAAGTTCAATATCCTCTAATGTAATTTGAATAAAAATTTAAATTTCTTATGAACTTATTAACCAGATACAGCATTATCGTTTACAGTTTAAATTTGCTTTTTTCATTAAACAGGGTGCTGTCAAAATTGGCATAAACCGGCATCTTTAATTTTCGCCTAATTCCTGCCTATCGATCTGTATTAGTATTCTGTATACTTATCTCTTGCAGTTTTCAAATAAATTAACTTTTAAATAACAATATTAAAATAAATTAATTTTTTTTTTCTTAGAATATGTTATGTCAATTTACAACTTTCATATTTTAAGTTAAACATTGCACAACTAAAAAGGTGCTATCAAAGAAAATGTGCACGAAGCATTCAAAAACTCGCTTTATGAACATTTTCAGTCCCCAGATAACCCAAACTTTGATCGCTTATTCAAACTCAATACCGAATTCATAGTAAGAATCCCTCTTATGCACCAAATTCCAGAAAATGATCTAATCATGAACCCTATTACTGACAGAGAAACAAAGAATTTTTACAGAATCGGCAAAAATAACTCTCCAGGACCTGACAATATCAGTAGAAGGTGCCTAAAACAACTTCAAGAGAGTATCACCCCGCTTCTAACAAAAACTATTAATACATGCCTCAAAAATAGCTACTTTCCTACTCCCTGGAAGGTAGCTAACACTATCATGTTACCCAAACCAGGTAAAATTCGTAAACATGTGGAATTATACAGACCAATATCCTTAATCAACACTCTAGGAAAAGTTCTCGAGCTTATCCTCAAAGAGAGACCCAACGACTTTCTTGAAACCCATAACATCATCACCAGATTTCAGTATGGATTCCAAGCAAACAAATTAACACAAAATGCATTAATAGATTTCACCTCAAAAGTTACACAATAACTGAACGACAACTCCATCGCCATTGCCACTTTTCTGGATGTACAAAAGGCCTTCGAACAAGTCTGGCATGACGGACTTATTCATCAGGCTACCCCTACAATGCATAAAAATCATAAATTCTTACCTTGTGAATCGAACTGTTAGGGTGAGAATAAGCGATCAATTATCAACCCCATTCACTCCACGTGCTGGAGTTCCCCAAGGATCAGTATTATCACCCCTTTTGTATATTATATACAACAGTAATATTTCCAACCCAAACATACCAAACACCCAATTGTATCTCTATGCATATGACACTGCCCTCCTCACAATAGCGAACGGCTATTTTCCAGAGATAACCTTTAGAAGAGCACAAACTCTTTTAAACGGTATCGAAGAATGGTGCAACAAGTGGAGAATTACTCTAAACGCTGCAAAAATGCAAACAATTGTGTTCCGCGGCCCTAAATCATTCGCAACGGCGATGACCAAATCCCCCTGTATCTGATGGGACAAAGGTTCGCTACCAACCCGACAGCTTCCTATCTGGGCGTCATATTTAGTGGGACACTCAGCTGGGAACCTGATCTAAAGGCAACTTTAGATAGGGTCAGAAATCGAGTCCAACTCCTAGTACCACTTACAGGGACTTTTGGAAAAACACACACAAAAACTCTCATTCATACTTATAAAACCTTCATTCGACCCGTTATAGAGTATAAGTCTAACTTATATTGCCTTCTTAAAGACTATCAAAAGAAAAGACTAATCACTGCGGAGCGCAGAATTCTGCGTAGTGCCTGCACAAAACTTTGGTATTTCCCATCCCGTGAAATCCATGAAACAGCAAATGTTACTCCAATTTTCGAGAGAATAAAATCTCACAATAAAAACTTCTGTCTGTGTTTTTTTCGTGGTCACGTAAGAACCCGGAAACCCAAACACAAAAAACTTCACGTCCCGTCCATTTTAATGCAGGCATGCATTGACGAACTCCCGGGGAATACGCTGACCTCCTCGAAGCTACTCCAATAGCTTATAGAGCCCACCCTTAACCTCCAATACTTTTCCTTACCCTGGACAGGGGGAGATTGGTTTTTTGCGGTTTCCCAATCTTACTACTTAACGATACCTTTCCGTCCCTGAGAAAATAGCCGCAACTGTTTTCTCACCTGCACCGGAAATCGCTGGAACCGTCTTTCGAACTCCGACGAGGCCTGGCCGTTAGCGAAAGCGACCAATAACAGGATTATAGTACAATACACTAGTTCTGAAGTTGGTCGCAATCGCAAAAACGGCTTGCAGGAACAATGGTCACTAGAGAACACGGTTTTAGCCCTTGCCGATTCAAACTCGCACACATTAAACACTCAAACAAATTCACACAAATCACACTCACACTAATCCAACGGTGAAAGGGGTCCTCCTTCTGCTACCGAAGCATCCTCATCACCGGGACCACTGGCCGCTGCAGACTGCAGCCCCCGTTACTTAACACGGGGTTTGTGGTCGGACGGGGAAAATCTAGGTGATTCGACGGAGCCAAGTAACATCGAAATGGTAGCGTCCATTACCGTTGGGTTAAACACACACACACATAATCACAGTGGGCAAAATGCGACAAGTCGACTCTCGAAAGCTGAAGGCCTCCATTTGCGAGCACGCTCGGCCGCAAAATTACACCGCAATACACTGGTTTTGAGACCGAGTACAAGCTCGAAAATGACGCGGAACAATAGTCACTAGAGACCCGACTCTGCCGCATCTAGCTCAAATAACACACACATTCACTCTGGAAAGAACATCACAACCTCCAACAACAGCCTCCAAAATGTATCACAAAAGAAGAAGAAGCAGAAGAAGATCGCTAAAGCCCCAGTGGATTTTTGGACTGTTATTGCTTACTCAACACATTTAACTCGAGCCTGAAGAGGATCAAATGATCCTAAACGGGTACAAATCGTTCATTCCTTTTTGAAATAAAGATATCCTAACCCTATCCCGCAAAAATGAACATTGCCTGACTGAAAAACGGTTTACAATAGGTATAGGGAAGTATTAACAAAAAATGTTCAGAATAACGTAAATATTTCTAAAATTAAAAAATATACAGAGTGTCCCATTAAAAAAACGAAGTTATATAGGCAATGTCCGGTATAACCGTAAGTAGCAAATATGTGTGACTGTGTGTGTGTGTGTGTGTGTGTGTGTGTGAATGTGTGTGTGTGTGTGTGTGTGTGTGTGTGTATGTGTGTGCGTGTGTGTGTGAAAGATATGGCACGGAAACAAGTTTATCAGCCATAGAATGTTTTATTTATGTTTAAACATATTATTTTTTGTTCTTGTTTGTTACTTTTTTTTTAGATATATGTATAAATCATTAAAGTTATACTAATTTATGTTTTCTTAAGAGCAAACAGATGAAAATATTTTCATTAAATAGGTCACTTTTCATAACCCCTTCATTCCAATTTTCATGATTCAATTACCTTTAATTCTCGAGATATTTCTAATTGGCCGTTTACCTGCAGCATCCTGTATATGTAACTTAGTTTTGCTGAAGAAGGTCGTACACTTGAAAGTCACCACAGACACAAGAAACAGATTAACAAAAGATATGAATCAACTCAAGAGAAAAAAAAGAAGACTGGAAGTGTTCGAAAGAAAAGTCCTAAGAAAGATATTTGGACCTATTAACAAAAACGGAATATGGAGATCCAGGTATAACCATGAACTCTACCAACTGTTCAAAGAGACACCGATCTCAGAATTCGTTAAACTTCAGAGACTTCGCTGGGCTGGTCATGTAGTAAGAATGGAGACAGAAAAATTGCCGAAAAGAGCCCTAGATAGTAAAATGCAGGGCTTACGACCAAAAGGAAGGCCACGGAAAAGATGGGAGGATGAAGTGGCAGCGGACGCGCAAAATTTGCTAGACGTGAGAACCTGGAGAAGATCGGCGCGAGACCGACAAGGTTGGAGGCATAATTTGGAGGAGGCCAAGGTCCGATTTGGGCTGTAGCGCCATTGGGGAGAGAGAGATGAATCAACTCAGAAATTCTGAGATAACGTTAAGCGCTCAAAAAAGTATTAATAATCTTGTTGCTCTAACAGCCACAACAAATGATATTGAAAGAGTGTGGATCAACTTAAGGAACTCTATATGCTACGATGCGAAAGAAGTGATTGGTTCTCCGAACGGAAGAAGAAGAACGACGATCACAGACGTAATATTACATATTTTGGACAGAAAGAGGAAAAAAGTTACAAACATGGGAAATTTACATAATTCTTTTTATGGATTATCGTCATATAATGAGCACTCTTCAACTGAATGGATTAAAATATTAAAAATTGAGGTGATAAAATCTATAGATCAAAGATTAAAAAGGGAGATGGAAAAGCAACAGGATGACTAAACACCCCCAGAAAGGATCCCCTCAGAGCTTAATCCTTGTGATACCTTAGAGTAAATTTTACCCTTAAAGAAGTTAGGGGTCATATGCCTAAAATAAAATATATTATTAAACAAAACTCACATTATACTTAACTCAGACTTTATTGAATTCTTTAAATGTAATACTATTATGTGATAATTTATTGCTGTAAGCCAATACATTTCTTTTGCAGATCATCTAATCTATTAATCACATTAAGATAATTTTGTGATCCTTTGCCGTTGGGTGATGTGTCACAAGAATCTGCTGTTATGCAAACTGGTAAAAATGTCAATCCACAATTGCTAGACTTTAAGAGAGTAACTTTGTTTGCGTTTAACCATGCATGTAAATCGTTCATACAGGGACAAGACCATGGGTTATGATCTATACCTATCTGGCTTAAGGTAAGTTCTTTGTGTTCTTGAAGATCCAGTTTCCAGAAGTTATTTGATGCTACGTTAAGAGTGTTTATCGTTATTTTACTAGGAAAAATGTTCGTATCAAGACTCGATAATATGTTACTCTTTAAATTTAAAACTTTTAATGATTTTTGAGCTCTAAATGCTTCTTTACCTATTGATCTAATCCTGTTATATGAAAAATCAACTTCCTTCAATACAGGCATCCCATCAAATGCTCTTTTAGGAATGGATTCGATTTTATTAAATGAAAAATCTAAAATTTCTATGTCTGGTGAATAAGCAAACCAGACTTTCTTCCATTCTCTAAACTCGTTGTGACTAAAATTTACTTCTGTCATTGTCATATTGGATAAGGCTTCATCTGTTATTGAGCTAATTTTGTTATTATTTAAACGTAAGATTTTGATTGTGTCGAATATGTCGTAGATCCCTAAAACAAAAATTTCGTAAGAAATTATTTAAAAAATGCTATAGCCTTCATTGGATTATTTTTAACACTAATATAAATATAACTCACTTAGTAAGTATTGAAAATACGAAATATACAAGGAGACAGTTTCAGCAAAAGTTTATGGTGGGTAATGAGAATGTGAAGGTGTAAGAGAGATACAAATATTAAGGTGAGATATGATAAATAATTTGTATGTAGTTTTGGTTGTAGGAATTGTAGGAAACGGAATCGTAGAAATTTTAGAATATTGACCCTATTATATACACTATTCAAAGAATTCATATATTAGTATATCTTATATAACTTCTGTAGATCGGTGTCTGGTTGGCGGAAGGACTCAGGTTCGGAGTACACATCCAAAAGACGGTAGAGAAGGCGTTGATACGGCTGACGCTAAACATGGAAGGCCCGGGTAGCACCAAAAGAAGTGTGCTAAATTGAGTATTCCAATAAGTGGTAACCTACGCTGCTCCCGTGTGGTATAGCGTATTGAACACTGCGAAATACGCCAAGCTGATGGAGTTCGCAAAGGCGAATGCTCCTCAGGATTTCTAGCGCATACAGAACGGTTCCAAATGAGGCTCTGTACGTCATTGGAGCGGTATTGCCCATCGTTTTGTTGTGCAAAGAGCGAGCGAGGGTGTATGCGAGCAAGATGGATGGACATATAGATGAGAATGAGAGAGAGAGAACGATAGTAGAGTGACAGAGAGAATGGGCAAATGATACCGGAAAGGCAAGGTGGACGAAGGAGCTTAGTCCTGATCTGACGCCGTGGTGGGACTGTAAGTTCAGGAAACTAGACTACTTCCTGACCGGTTTCTGACCGAACATAGAATAGGCAAATATGCCTCGGCAGACTGTACTGTTTATGGGGTACCGGATGCTCCTGCCCACATTTTTAACTGTCAAAGATGGACAAATAAGAGGGGAGACTTCTAGAGGCGAATGGTAAACATAATGATAAGAGAAGAGAAAGAATGAAGAGAAGTACACTGTCTGATTTCTGAAGTGATGGGAGAGGAGGAAATTGAAAAAGAGATCTGAAATTGAGAGCCAAGAACCGGTAAGTACCAAAATTAGATTATGTCCTCACGGAAATATTTTAGCTCTTTTAATTTTCATTAATAATGGGCAATTCTTAAATAATTTTTTCTTATTATTCTTCTTTTAAATTAACGGTTAATATAAGGATTTTAGTTGTTCATTGAATGGCAAGACCACCACTCTGGAACTGTGGTTAAGGCTTTAGCCGGAACACGAATAATTCGACACTTATGTGGGGTCTTCTAGCCTAGTATCCGACTCGGCCGAAAGATGCCAGGATGTCTAAAAAGATTTCCCTCACCGTTGCCTCCCAAATTTTAATGGATACATTCTTATGCTCTTACTGGAATCTGGCAATACGGCAATTAAAAAAAGATTGACGTTGTATAAGATAACTAATAAACTTATAAACAGTCAAGTGATAAAAATTAATATGCAAGGCGGTGATAGGAACTTGATATAAAATTAACAAAAGCTTTATATACAACGATTTCTACGGCTGTCGTCGTCTTCCTTCTTTCACCCAACATCTCCAGTCCTTTATATCGTTTCAAGGTCTTATCTTTCTATAGCCTTATCCACTTCATCCCTCCATGATCTCCATGAACTTTGGGATCTGCCTCTTTTTCTCTTTCGTATTGGGCTGCAATACGAAATCTTTGATATCCACCTTGTATGATCTGCTCTTCTTACGTGTTTATACCAAATTAACAGTTTATCTTTAATGTAGCATAGTACGTCTTGTTCTACTGCTATTCTTCTTTTATCTTCTCATTTCTAATACGATTCAGTATTTTTACTCTACAGCTTTTTCTCATAAACTTCTCATTTTGATTGCTGTAATTTAGGACTTGTTTCGTTTGTTCATTACCCAGTTCTCTGCTCCGTAAGTCATTACACTACGTACCAATGTGTTATATATTCTCTTTCTCGTATTTCTGGTAATCTGTCTATCCCATAGTACCCCGTTCATTTATTTGATAAAAATAGTCTTGTCTATGTTAATCGGTTGGTTATCTTTTGCTCGGTAGTTCCATTCTTTGCGATTATGAATCCTACATATATTTGAATCTTTAATGATGCTAATTTTCCTATGTTTAGTCAGATTTTAAGTCTTGCCCTGTTTTATATACGTTTTATACGGCTTTTATTAACCTCTCAGCTATCCCGATATCCTTCATTGTTTTCCATAATTATTTCTTGTTTTCTGGAATTCGTGCCATATTCCTTTTTTAAATCGATAAGTGCCATGTCTACGGGTCTATTTTTTGCCATTATTTACCCAATTATTTGTTGAGGTATATATTTATGGTCTATGCAGGATTTTTCTTCCGTAAATACTGCCTGGTCATCTCTGACTTTTATTTGAGATACATTTTTCCAGTTTTTCTTTCAGTATTTTTCTGGCTTCTGGCTTCTGGCTTCTGGCTGTTTCAATACGAGTTTTTATTTCGTAGCTATGATCCCAGGTATCCTTAATATTGCAGCCCAGGTAACATATTTTCTCCACCCTTTCTAACGGTGTATCGTTTATTGTAATTTGGACGTCTATGTTGTGTTCTTCCTAATAATCAATATTTTTATCTTCTTACAATGTAGTTTTAGGCCGTATTTATAACATGTTTCTAGTGCATTATCCATTATCTTTTGGAGCCCTGCGCACTATTTGCCAGCATACGGTATCTGTATTGTTTATAAGTTGGCTATGGACTGTAATACCATGTTAAATAATGCTGGTAACTGAAAACTAGGAATAATATAATATAACAATTGTCCAAAGGAAGTAAGAAATATAATAGCGGAGAAAAACAACGAGATTAATATTACAACCAACAGTCTTATGTCTCAGCGACTCCTTAACTTAAAACTAATTATTGCAAGTCAACAGCTCAAACAAACAGTCATACAACTAAAAATAATCCAAATAATTCTTCCTAAAATAGTTAAAAGCTAATAGGACTAAATTATTAGTTTATAAATCCGTTTATATTGGTAGATAGGTCTAATACGCCACTCACCGGGAGACACCCGATATTATATAAGTTAAATTTTAAAGCAATTCGCTTAAAATAATTTATAAATTAATAGATTACCAAGTAAACAAGAAATGTAACATCTACCTGGCCTTGGGACAAAAATGCTGGAGATGAGTTTTTCTATCTGCGGTGATGAGTTTCTGGATCTCCAACGGATGCCGGTGATCAGTTTTCTATATCTCGGAGTTCGGTACCAATAATTTATTAAACACATGGTACCTTTTTGTTGAATTGGATTATCAAGTGATCATGCAAAAAATTATTTAATAATTTTTTGTCTAATTGTTTTCATTTGTCAAGGGTTCAATACAAGAAACCTTATAATTAATTTATTTAAAATTTGAAACTATCCTGTAAATTTCCGGTCAAATTGTCGGACGAAATTTATTTTAGAGTGTAATTTTTTTATTAAATGAGTTTAAGGGAGGCCCATGTCCAGCAGTGAACGTGATAAATGAAGGCTGGATGATGGTGATCATGGTTTTTTGAATGGTCTTTTTGAACCTCTGAAAGGAAGACGCAATCTCCCGAAATATAAAGTAAATTTTGATTAGTCGTAGTGTTGAGTTTGAGTAGAGCTCTGATTACTATCCTAACAACTACGGGTAAAATATTTTTAATGTAACAGTCAAACCACAAACTTCAAACAAAATAAGCAGAAAATAGCGTTATACATACCTCCAGTGACCTGAGTTATCAAATTATGGGTAACTTCGACAACTCTGATTCTTAGTAAATTTTTTAATGCTCCTCGAGCAATATTTTTAATTTTACAGTTATTTAGTTCTAAAATATCCAGTTTAACTAAATGTCTAATATAGTCCCTTCCTATATTTGGAAGATTTTGGTTTCTTATATGAATTTCAGTTATCGTTTTTCCGCCAAAATTTTTTCTCTCGAGGCAACCACTAAATGTCATGTTACTTCTAAAATGAATAAATACATAATTACATCAAGGTTCATTATCAATATATTTTACACAAACTTTTTTTTATGTTACCTAATAATCAAAAATATTTTGGAATTTTTGTTATTTTGAAACCATAACTGGGTAATTCATTAAGTTAGTTTTGTTTTTGATTCAAATTTAAGGCGCATCAACTTATTTAGTTATTAGCATCGCTTGGTAGTACAAACATATTTTTACATTTATGAATACATAATTATTCTTCTTTTTGGGGATTTTCACTATTTGCTAAAACGTTTACCTTTCTATTGCTCCTACTAAACATAGTAAGCTGTCTGCCGGTGTGGTACAAAAAGCTACCAAAGCTTTTCTTACAGCAGCATTTTGGATTGTTTACAACACTTTTAAAGTGGTTGATTGGTAGACCCATCCACCATTTAGCCATAATCTACTTTAGATCTAATAAGGCTTTTATAAACTGTCAATAGTATTTCATAATCACATCCCCAATTTTTAGTAGATAGGACTTTCGTCATGTTCAAGTATTGTTGACAAGATTTTTTAAGGTGATTATATATGTTGCTTAAAATTTAAATGTTTCTCAAGATTATTTCCAAGGAATTTGATAAAATTCTACCTACTCTATTTTTTTATTAAAGATTGTAAGTTATGGACTACTAGCATTACGTTTTCTGGTAAAATGGGTACATTTATTTTTATTGGAACAAAATTTCATTCCCGGTTTCATTGACCACTTTTCTAATGCAGAAATAGTGTCTTGTAATGTTTGTTAAATAGTTACATTCTTCCTTTACAATCAATTATGAGATCATCTGCATATAACCTACTCTTTACTGGTGGAGTATTATTTTCCATAACACCATTAGCAATAAGAAAAAGAGTAACACTAATCGACGATCCTTGATGATCGGGTGCCATTTTCCTGTATTCTTGTTTTAGAAATGAAGTCGTCTACTTTTACTTGAAAGTTTCGGTTTTTTAAAAAGTTGTGATAAAGTTTAAAATATTTCCTTGTATGCCTAATTTCTGTAAAGTTTCAATTATTCAATGGCGAAAAACCACATCAAATGTTCTGGTTTTATCAAAAAATGCCTCTATGGATCTTTGATTATTTGCTAGCGGTTCATGTATTTCGGACTCGAGGTCAACTAAGTTGTCTAGAGTTGATCTATCTTTACGAAATTCATTTTGTTTGTTAGATACAACAGATCTTTGCTCGAGCATCCAAATAAGGCGTTGGTTTATTAATTTTTCGGGGTTTCTTTGCTCTTTGCACATCCGAACGATACTGGACGGTAGGAGTTTGGGCTCAGAATGTGGTTTATGAGGTTTACGGATAGGTATTGTGTAAACATTATTCTAAGTCTATGGAAACATTCCTTCAAGCAATATTTTGTTATAATATCTTTAGTAAATAGGCAGTTACATTTTTATGCACTTTTTTAAGGAAATTAGTTGGAATATCGTGACGAGGATCAGAGTTTTTAATGGAATTTATAGTTTTAGTGAACTCTTCTTCTAATATTGGTGCATTGATTGGTAGGTTATCGCTTTAATCATAATTAAATTTTACTAATTCTTCTTTGACTTTAAACTGTAAAAATTATTGAGAATAGTTTTTATTACTGGAATATGTCTCGTAGGATGAAGTTAATACATTGGCTATTCCAGATCTAGATGTATGAATTTTATTATTATATTCTAAAAATCTTATTGATGAGTTTGTGTGGCGTCCCGAAATTTTGTTAATTTGTTTCCAGACTATTGCTGCTGGGGTAAAACTCTTTATTGTTGATAAAATTTTTTTCCACGATTCCTTTTTTGCTTCTTTTACCACTGATCTTCTAATAGCTCTTAACTTCTTATATTTTAGAAGATTTTCTTCTGTTTCTTGATTTTCATATTCATTAAAAACTCTGTAAGTCTTCTTTGTAACATCTTGACAGTGATTGTTCCACCACGGTACGCCTATACGATTTCTTACTATTTTCTTTCGATCAAATATGTTCGGCTGCGAAAAGTATGACGGAGGAAAATTTATTTACTAAGTCGTTTATATTGTCATTAGGAGATGGTTTTGAAAAAGAATTTAATTGATTCTCCACAAACTGTGTATATGGTGACCAATTATCTATATCTGTATTCCATCTAGTGTTAGATTGACATCATTGATCTTGTTTGTTTTTGAAAAGTATAACTATGGAAAAATGATAACTTCCATACAATTGTGTACTAGCTTTCCAAGTTATGTTTTGTACTAAAAAAAAAGGTAGGTAAGAAATCAGTCAATACAACTAGTGTTTCCAGTAAAAGAATTAAATTTTGTTGGATATCCATCGTTAAGCAGAATAACATTGTTGTTATTACTGACAGTTTCTATTATGTATCCTATTTTGTTATATTAATTGTTAAAGTTATTTGTCTGAATTCCATTTAGTTATTAACAAAAATAGAAACTCCTTCACTAGATTTTTTAAATTCACGTCTATTTTTATAACCTTAAATGTGTTTAATTTTGCTAATTTTTGGTCATAGAATTAGTTTCTTTCCAATAGCAATTTGGATATTTCGCGTTTAATTTTTGTGCAAAGTGTTTTAATTTTTTTTATTGAACAGAGGGTAGATGTTGTCAGATAATTTTAGTAACTCCCCAATATCTTTTGTGAAAGTTTGAGCAACATTCAGTTGGTTGGGTGAACCATACGCATCTTTAAAGTATATTATTTCTTGATAAATAAGAATATTTTAATTTGCGTTGTCATCCAAAAATGCTTTAGTTGGCTGCTTCAATTTCTGTATATCAATAGAATCTGTTTTTGGGATAGTTCTCTTCTTTTTTGAACGTGTATCTTTAGCAGACTGTGTAAAGCATTCAGGAGTTTCAGGTGGTGTGACTTTTTTGTAGAAAGCTCTTTTGCTTTGTGTTTGCAGTGTTGGTTCTGCGCGAATACGTGTTAATACCTTTATCTGTGGGTGGATTGTCGGTTTCTGTTTAGGTTTAGATTGAGTGTCTTCTACAAAATAATTTAGTTCTGAATGGATTTGGGCTGATCTGCTGTAGTTACTGTCTTATTTATTATTGAACTAAAGTTATTATTTTTTTGACGACAATTTGAGGTTATATAATCAATATTTATACAACAAAGCCTTCGATAAGGTCAGACATAACCGTCTTATCGAATTACCTGAAAAGAAAAACTTAGATATGAGAGACATCTGGATCATTAGCGCTATCTATTATAATAATATCGCTGTGGTAAAAGAGAACAACTTTTTTTCAAATGAAATACAGATTAAGAGGGGCGTCAGGCAGGGGTGTATCCTGTCTCCTACTTTGTTCAATTTTTATTCAGAGGAAATAATCCAGGAAGCACTGGAAGAACTAACTATGGAAATAAAAGTAAATGGCCGACCAATCAATAATATACGGTTTGCCGACGACACTATTTTATTAGCGGAATGTCTTGAGGATTTACAACAAATGGTTGACAGAGTGGAAGAAGTCAGTGAAGAAAACGGACTGTCTCTAAACACAAAAAAGACAAAATTTATGGTCATTACAAAAGCCCAACAGCTCCAAGAAAACCTAACAATACATGGAGAACAAATTAAAAAAGTTGAAAAATATAAATATCTGGGTACAATAATTAACGAAAATAATGAGTACACAGAAGAGATTTAGGCAAGGACAGGCAAGAAATTCTTTCAATAAACTGAAAAAAGTAATCTGCAGCAGGGACATTTCAATTTCTTCAAAGATAAGACTTCTGAGATGCTACGTGTTCTCCGTAATATTTTATGGGTTGGAGGCTTGGACATTAAAGAAAGATGTTTCGGACAGATTAGAAGAATTCGAGTTATGGGCCTACAGAAGGATATTAAGAATAAGTTGGGTGGATAGAGTCAAGAATATCGAGGTCTTGAGAAGAATGGGAATAGATAAAGAGGTTTTAAATACAATTAAAGTCAGAAAACTGCAATATCTGGGACATTTCATGAGGGGCGAGCGTTATAACTTCCTGCAATTAATAATACAAGGAAGAATACAGGGTGGAAGGAGTCGCGGGAGAAGACGCATCTCCTGGTTATATAATTTGAGAGCTTGGTTTAACTGCACCTGTGCTGACCTCTTTAGAGCAGCGGTATCGAAAGTGCAAATTGCCATGATGGTTGCCAACCTTCTTAGAGGAGATGGCACTTGAAGAAGAAGAATCAATATTTGTACAAATATAACAGTGGTGATGGTCTAAAGACATAAAAATTCTATACTATGTATGTTTACGATAAATTAACAAGGATTCAGGAAGTATTAGGTCGACTAAGGGTAAAATATATACCAGTCTACGAAAACTTAGTACATGTTGAAATTCGAGACGAGATGTGCCAATTCTAAGGAAGGATATGGGAGACATACCTTCAACGTCTAATTTCTGTGGTTCTGTGTCTAGAATATTATGTGGAATTGTTGGGTGCACATTGGATAATATTAGTCGTTTACTATGAGTAATTTTTTCCTTGTATTATTTGATTGATTACTCTGATTTTTTCCTTGATCCATATTGATAAATTTGTCAACTTCTTCTTCTTTAGATAAATAAATACAAATCCTATTATTAGTTATACGTGAGGAAAACATTATATCTTTTAACGATATAACTGATCCCAGTGATACTAGCTAATCTTATAATTTTACATTTTTTAATGAACTGGATACAATAGCTTGCTTCCTGGATGGTAAATTACTGGATAAAGTACTCATAACTGATAAATAAGTTTTTTTTAAATGTAGGTGGTGAAACAAAGCTTATTTTTTAACCTTATTCTGAATTACTATCATCAATTTAAATAAACTTTTAAACCAATCATTAGAACGAAATGTGGTCATGTATCAATTATATCAAGGCAATTAAGCCGGTCTAAAAAACAAAAAAGATAAGAAATTGTTTGCAATTAAAATTTACAATGGTCAATTTACAATGGAGAGAATCCCCCAAAACCCCTTAAAAACCAGAGATATAGTTTTTGATCAAATATAGAATAAATAGTATAAAAGTTATAGGCTGTTTTCGAAAAAAAAAAAAATTTAGGTTATGTAAATTCAATCTATGGTTCTGTAAAAAATAGACAAATTTGTTAAAAGCCTCAACTATGCGTGTGAATTTTTTGAAATTTTTAAATTGATTGCATAGCACGTAAAAAAATAAAAACCAAAAATTGACGTTTTTGGGGGTAAGCAGTGGGGACTATATTTTTTAATCACATAAAACGTAAAAAATATAAAAAATTTAATTCTGAGAGTGAGTACATTTTGTATATTAACGGAGGGGTATTCTTTATAGTCAAGAGTCAATAGCAAATGCTGCTCATAGTCTTGCTGATAAATATTGTGTTCTAAGATCAGAATTGGAATTGTGGAATCAAATTAGCAAAGAGAACAATACGACGTTTCTTATGATAGTCTAAATCTATTAAAGTTTGATGATATTGGTATCTATCCTACAATTTATATTTTGTTAAAAATGTTTGTGACATTACCCTTGAATGCATCTGGTGCTAAAATAACATCATCTACTTTGAGGCGAACTAAAACGGTCAACTATGAAGAGAGAGGTTGACTTGGCATTGATGAATATTCATTATGATATTCATATTGATCTCAATAAATTCATTGATTTAATAAATTTTATATGTAATAGTGAATAAATTTTTATATGTAAAATTAAAAAAAGTTAAATATTAGTACATTGGCAATACTATAATAGGCATTGCCTACACTTTTACGCCTACTTGATTAATTAATATTATCCAGAGTTATCCATACGGCTCTCACTCCCTAGAAGTGAAAAAAATCACTCATCCCAGATACCTACGGTATCAAAAGGATTTCAATTCTCTATTGTCTTCTGATTTGTATTTCTAGATCTCTGTACTTGCCGATCTTTTCATTGTATTTCTGCATGATCTTATAGATATATTATTCAGACCCAGTTTTTTTAATATTTTCTTGGAGGTTTTTTGGAATGATCCCACTAGAGAGAATAATAGATTTTGTTTGGATACTTTCCATTCTTCAATGTCTTCTTATGTGAATTTTCAGATTTCTGTACTTGGAGATCATTTCGTTGCATACCCAGATTATTGTTGTTAGGTACAGGCACATCTTTTAGTATTATCCAGATTTAGTCATACAGCTCACTACAATTAATTAATTATAAAAAATGTATTATTATTATTATCTAGACCTAGACATTTAGCCGATCGGCCCCATCTTAACTATGCTGGATCCGTCGCTGTAAGAGAGGAACACAAAGAATGTTATATTGAAAAATACGCCAATCCGGTCCTGTCTACAAGATTTGCATTGCTAAACTGAGTTGTCTACAAGACTCATTTATAATATAAATCGTCTATGGAGATAAACTGTCACTGTACATACAAATAAAAACCAAATTTTATACAGTATAAATAAGTAAACAAAGAAATTACCTTTTATTCTCAATATCTTTGACTTCTATTAAAACATTTTTGATGCCTTCACAAGCAGAACTACCCTTGAAAGGTAATGTTATTAGAACAATTGTAAACACCGCGAAAATAACTTTATAAGACATGTTTGTCACCAAACTTATAATTAACACTAAATCAGTCGCAAAGTTTAATCAACCGACCAACCTTGGTTTATCATATGAGGTCAGATATAGCGGGATTTTATTTAGTTTTGATTTTCAATGTATCTGTGTTTGGGAATTCTCTCCACTTCGGCTTGTTGATAATTTCAGAGAGATCAACTTAATGTTGAGTAATGTACAGAATTTTTAAGCGATAGGGAAATTCCAATAACGACAGATTCTTAATGAATAATATTGCCTAATTTTTATAACTATAAATAGAAAGTTACTATTGTCATTAACATCAGTCACTTATGTAGATAGGAATTACTAATTAATATTGTTCTTTAGAAACTATTTTTTATACCTATTTGGTATTTTTTATTTTGAATAATACATAAATATTATCAAGAATTTTACCAAATATCTTTCAGTGAAGGACATGCAATAGACGTATTATTTGATTAAATATTAGAAAACTTGATTGTATAGAGAGCATTAAAAAGAATGATGATATCATTGAGATAATTACTCATATTTCGGATAGGACCATGCTTTATAACTTCAAACTAACAAAATTGAGCTGAATATCATATCAGTATATGCTTATACAAACGACAAAATTCCAATTTGGGATAACAGCATCTTTAATTGGACCATTAGCGCCCTAAATTGGACCGATGTTAAAAACTATATTTAAACATGAGGAACGTGTTGAAAAATAGATATTAACATAACACAAACTAATTTTCAACGTTTTGTAACTGATAAACGCTAAATGTAAAAAATCTGCATTGTCATGTAATATGAATCTCAATCTTAAGTTTTACCATTTCTTCTTCTTCTTCTACTTCTTCTTTTTATACAGACACGACTCTGTCTGTTTTTCAATGTGCCTCCATTAAGTTGTCGTTCCATCGTTTTCGTGGTCTTCCTACTGATCATCTTCTTATTGGGGAACCGTCTCATGCCGTCTTTACTACTCTATTTATTGTCATTCGGCTAATATGATCGTTCCATTCTACTTTTCTATTTCTTACCTAGTTTTTGATGTTCTCCACCTTGCATCTACGTCGTATATCTGTACTTCTAGCTCTGTCCCATAGTGTCTTACCATCAAGTGTTTTCATCTCTCCTGTTTCTAACATCCTTTTTGTAGTTTCTGTGTCAGGTCTTGTTGCTGCCGCGTATGTGATTATTGGTTTGATGACTGTTTTGTAAATTCTGCCTTTCGTTTCTTTCCCGATATTTTTATTTCTCCATATTGTTTTATTTGGGCAGCCTGCGGTTCTGTTTGCTCTATTCACTTGATCTTCCGAGCTTTCCGTAGCTAGATAATGTGATGCCTAGATATTTAAACTCCATCACTTGTTCTATTATCTGACTTTCTAGCTCCAATTTACATCTTAGTAAATTTGCTGTTGTAACCATGTATGTGAACATAAAAATGCAAGAAAATGATAAAAAAATTTATAAGATGGAATATTTATTCAATGCAATGCTCATTGCTCCACTGCTTCGGTTACAGTGTACTAGGTACACGGAAATTAGATCATGTAGACTAAAACCAAATCCGTTCGATGTCGTAGAGGTCGATCAATCACTTATAAGAAACTGGTTACTATTCTTGGACAAAATTTACGTAACTAAACCAACATATAAATGAAGACCAATCAGATAACTCGAAATATTGAAAGATCATCCACGCCTTTTCAAACACCGAGATTCCTATAATGGACAATGGGAGACGTCAATTATACGCAAATTATTTACAAATTCTGATGAGGTTGAACTACCCGAGAGGCAGTTCAGTTTGCCACAAAAATTATATACAGTTGAGTTTGTTTTAAAAATTCCCTTCTTTTTCTCGTTTCTCATATAGATGTTTTTAGAGGTAAGAAAAATGTCTAAGGAAAAATTCAACGATCTGGTCCACTTGAGTCAGTTTTGCACGTCTGAAAGGGCTAGATCGTTCTATAGAGGCTTACCTTACAACAAAAACAACAAAAACCTAAACAAAATGAGGAGAAAATAATAAAAGCTAGACAAATGAAGAACAGAAAATAAATTGTTGTCATGCATTCGCTTGTTTTTAAGTTTTGCGTTTTATTTTAAATTCCGTTTATTAAATAATACGTTACAAAATAACTATAAAGACTACGTAAATAAAGAAGTAGAAAAAATATTTAATCGTATGATGATAGTTAGGGTTTGAAAGTTAAAAATTCAATTTTCTCGAATTAACCTCTTTGTGACATTTCGCATTTCTTCCGTGTGGTCTTCATATGGTAACAGTCCAATTTTTGTTAATAAAGTGTGTTCCTATCATATTTTTTTAATTTTCCGAAAATATATAGTCTTAATACATCGTTGAACAATCTCGTTTCGCTAAAATTAAAAAAAAAAAAAACAAATTTCGCCGTTAAAGGGTTAAAAATTTTATTGCATTTCTGAAAAATGTATTTCCCGTAGATGTTCCAAAGTAAGCAAAAGTGTTTTATTATTACTTTATTTTCTTTAAATTTGGGTTTAAAATAAATCAGATAATTGTAAACAACTTTAAGTGTTATTAGCGTGCAGTAAAAAAGAAATAAACATATCAAAAGATCTCCACAAGGATATCCAATAAAAGTAAAGAAATCAAACATCCTCATCAGAGCCCACAAACTCTGATGATTGTATTTTACTTATTTATATTTCGAAATATGAATATCTCTCTTCGTCGTTGCATTTTTAAGTCTCGTGACAATTTCATAAGCACTTAAATAATGCAAAAGCGCATAATGCACGTCCTGACAAGGCACGAGCGTCGGCACCAGTGTTGTTACTGGCAGTCCCGTATACCGACCGGCCCAAATCCGACACGGCATGCAAATGGCCTAATCCGAGACATACACGTAGGAACAGGAACTAGGAAGTGCAAAGGTACATTCCAAATAAATAAAATGTCCTTCGAATTCCCATCATGACTTTAGCATGTTTCGCAAATTTTATATAGAGGAGCAGGGCCGGTTTTGGGACTAATTCAAACAATCCGTAATTGTTTTAAAAGTAAACAAATACTTTATTTTACAAGGTAGGACAACATTTTACCTGTCGTTAACCCATTTAAGTACATATTACTACGTTAACCAAAATTTATTTTATTGAAATTTTTATCTTTTTCAACAAAAAAATTAATCTCTCAAGATTCTTCGTAATTAATACATTTCTTCTGTATTGCATGTAGAATCATAAACGCCAATTGGAAATAAAAACCCAAATATTAAAATCAGTTTATTGACATATGAAAAAAAAAACAGAAATATGGAAGCAAATACAGCTATTTCCTTCACCTTTCGATGAATATTGAAGTTATCATATCGACTCTGATACTCCTCTATTTCTTGACATTGTTCTGTTTTTTGTTTCTCTTTGGCTTCTCTAATCTTTCTTCTGATGATGGTATGTATTCTCTTATATTCTTGGAGATTTTCTTTGTTTTTTTTTTCTCTGATCCATAAGTTCAAGTATTTCATCGGTCATCCACGATTTCCGTTTCTCTGTATCTTTCTTCTGATGTTGTTCTTTTATTTCTCTCACTGTTTCTTGTATGATGATCACACGTTCCTCTATAGTTCCCACATTTCTGCATTTTAGCACCTTTGTATTAAGGTTTTCACTCACCTTCAGTCGAACATTGGGATCTTTCAGTTTTCTAACATTATACTTCTTCATCGACTTACTTGATCAGAATTTATGTCTACCCCCAGGTATGTTTTGACAGATGTACGGCTGTTCCTATAGCTCTTATTTACTTTCATTCTGCCTTCCATTTTGCCTTTTCTAACCTTTGATATTTAGAATTTACTATTTTATTATTGTTATTATTTTTTTTTTCACGCTCTTAGTTTTACTTTAGGTAGCGTAATTTCTATGTAATAAAAAACTAATGAAAAACAAAACTATATTTAGTCTCTTGATTATCTCTTGTGATAGACTTACTTACCAGCACTTCAGGTTCTAGAGATAATTTAACTTAACAAATAAACACCGGATTACCCTTGGAAAAGATTCATTTTTACCAACACATGCCACAATTCCTATTTAACAGTTTGTCTATATAATGATCACCACTAAGTCCACACTAGACGATCCCACTTCTCAGCGACAAAGTCGGCGTTTACTGTATTGTCACTCATTATCAGTTTTACATACAGTTTTAAAACTGTGTTTATCACTGTGTTTTGTAGTCCCATATTCTTTATTATGCTGGCTATTTATTGATCCACTTTCTCCTGGCTATGACTCTTCTTCTTTTGGCTATAGTTTTGGTTTCTTAGATGACTTTTACCAAAAATTGTCATTGCCTTTCCTTCGCAAAATTGCTTTTCCTGAAAGAAATAGTTTTCTTGACTGAAGGGACATAAATAATCCATTGACAATTACTCGTACTTATTGTTTAGTGAGATTATTCTTATTTCCTTATTTTCCATGTAGTCCAGTCGTCAGATAGTTGACCACTAAAAATCATCCGAACAAGCCGAATTTTGCAGACGATATTAATTTTGGGATAACAAAAAAAAGATGCAAAAAAGTCTACCACTTCTACTTCTGGGCTTTGTGGCCTATCGACAAAAATCAAGATGCGTTTTAAAGGCAAAGAGTGCAGTTTTGTATTTTCAGTTTTTATAAAGGTGTTAAATAAATTAACGTGGCGCGATTTTTGCCATTTTTTACAATTCTCGTGAGATCAATAAAATTGATCACTTTCATTGACCAGTTCTAGTAAACTAAATCTTTAAAATCTATAAGCCGAAATCGGAGCACACTAGTTCGCTTCCAAGGTCAAAAAACCCTCTTAATTACACACTAGTTCGCTCCGAAAACCATAACCTAGTTCGCTCCCGTGGTCAAGCGGATTAAGTATTTATCTATTAAATTCTAGGAAAATTAACACCAGGAAAATAGGTATTGCGGCTTTTGTATTTTATATTAGAAATTATATCAAATATTGGTAGTTACATATTTATATGAATATACTGATGAGTGCGTTAATAACCGGCAAAATAACGCAAACGATGGAAAACATATGAAGCTGTAAGATAAAAGACTAGACTGGACAAACATGACTGTAGACGAATTATTCCACGTTGCAAAAGACAGAGAAGCTTTTAAAAATGTGGTCGCCAACCTTCGTTAGTGGGGACGGCATAGGAAGAAGAAGAAGATAAAAGAGATGAAACTAGTAGAGATGAGAAATTTTGCGATAGAAACCTATAAATTTACATTCTATTTACTGTTTCCCACCTTTAGACGTATCAGAGGAGGATGTCAACTAAAACTGTCATTGTCACAGCGGTAGTTTCCAAACCCTTACGTCTAAACTTGAGAAACAATAAATGAAATGTAAATTTATAGGTTCTATCGCTAGATTTCCCATCTCCACTAGTTTCATTTCTATTTATCTCACAACTTAATATGTTTTCCATCTTTTGCGTTATTTTGCCGGTTATTAGCGCGCTCATTACTGTTATGTATTTTGAAAAATGTTAGTGATTGATTTAGAAATTATATATGAAATTTTGAATTGTTTTTAAAAATTACTGAAATAATTTTTGTGCCTATTCTAAAATATAGGGATAATAAAAAAGCAATAAAATGTAAAAACTAACACAATATGGGATATTCTCTACCATTACAAAATTAAACAAATATAAATTAAAACGAGGCATTTATTTTGCTAGAAATCTTAATGAAATACATTTGACAAAATCAAATCTACTAATTTTTTTTTTGCTTTAATTCCGCTATTTTGAGATCAACAAATTTCTGACGCTCTAGAAGTACTTTTCGGTACACTTTTTTTAGTTTCACAGAACTTCGTATTTTTATATAAGTGTCAATTTGACAATCTTTTAAAACTTCTAAAAATTGAAATATATTAGGGTGCGGATTGTAATATAACGAATTAAATTTAGAATAGAAACTTTTACAGGATTGGTTGTACGCTCAAGTGATGAACTGTTTTCCGCCCACATCTCGGAGGGAAGTCTGCCTCTTCAGAAATATAGTTGTCCACCAAGTAGTCAGCAAATCGTTGTAGGGCATGGTGTTGTGCTAGTAATATTTCACTAAAGTCTAAAGCAAAACACTCACCTACTTCTAATGGATCTAGGAAAAGTGGACCAAACAGATATCTAAGGTATTGTCCGACCTTATTGTCGTTTGAATACTCAGTAGCCAGACCAACTTTTTGAATTTTTCTCCACCATGATTGTCCGAGGTGAAACCTACATCCTTTTATTTTCGCAGATGGAAACACTTCACTTACAGCTGCATGGATCGCTTTTTCGAAATCGGCATACACAACTTTGGGACTAAAATTTAAGTTCAATTTTTGACACTCCGTCTTTAAATAATTTAAGGCAGTCACATATGAGTTTGTTAACTTATTTGAAAACAAAAAAATGCCAACGGCACATAGTGTCCATTTTCTAGTCCGTGAACTATAAATAGTTGAATAAAAAATTTAGTGCAGTATTTAAAAGTTCCATCAACATAAATTGTTTCTAATTTACTTAAAAATGTTAAGTTAGATACACAAGAAAAAGCAACAAATTTTTTTACCGGATCATTTTTCAATAAAAATTGTTCTTTTTGGTTGGTTGTCACTTCCACGGAGTTTAACGAGTCATGTACTTCCTGCGCGCACTTCGGGAATTTTGGGAATAACTTGTTTTCTGCCATTATAAATATTTTTTCTAATCAAATGTACATCTTCCACAGTAAGACTTTTAGTGCCTGTTTGTTTAATTTCGCTGTGTATCAACTTCAATGGTTTTTCACACAAATCATCCATTGCCTTCCGCTTAACACTATTACTTTATTTTTGCCGGTTTAACACTGTTTTTGATAAACTTTCATGGGTATGGTTATGACAACATTCGACTACACTGTTACAAATGTTTAAAGTTTTAACAAATGCTTTGCAACTTCTTTATACACACTGCCAATGTTTGATATTATTAGCAAGCATTTTATGGAAGTTATACATGTAATTGTCAATAACTAACATTGACTTGCCCTTTTCACTTAACATTTCACTTACTTCAGACTTCTCCATCAGGAACTAGGTATAACGACATTCAAACTGGAACTAAAGTAATAATGTTAAGATTCGCACCACCCCTATTTCTTATCATAAAATTTCATGTAGACTACTAATTACCTACCAATCTTTTCAAAGAAATATATATTAATTGCAACTTCTGATACGGAAAAACCCAATCAAATATTGAACAAGGGAATATGAGCTCTAACATGATAATACTTTAGCAATATTATCGTTATAATTTTAATATTTTTTGAAGTAAGAAGTATTGTTATATAGTAGCATTGTTTAAAAAAGACTCATTCTTTTTTAAACAATGATGGTAGTGTTGTATTAATAGGTAACTACAAAGTTTGAGAAGACATTATTCAAATATCTTTTCTAAGAAATATATGGCCGGAGCGAATTTACCTATGCCCCTTTTCTGTGGGGTATTAAAATCTGATCGCGGGAGCGAACTATAAAATATAGTTCGCTCCCGCGAACTACATATACCCCATGAAATTTCTATTTTGAGTTGTGGTAACAAATATGAGGCATTTGAAATATGAATAAAAAACGCACAATTTAATGTTTTACATTACAAACAATCACACGTCACGGGACATGCATTTAAGAAGATGGTTTTGGGTGTAGTTTATTGCAATAGTTTTGTTCTTTTGAAAAAAATTTTTAAATGTTTTAGATCGTTTGTTGTCTGAAAGTTTAAATCCAGCGTTGTTTAAGCATATTTCAAATGCCTCACATTTTTAGTCAAAACTCAAAACTAAAACTTTATGCTCTAGGTTTTAAAGGATAGGCTCTAGTAATCGAAACTTTATAGTGGCCAGTCCATAAAAGGGATAGATTATATTGATCTCGTGAGAATCATAAAAAATGGCAAAAATCGGGCCACGTTAATTTATTTAACACCTGTATAAATACTGAGTTTATTTGAGGCAAAATACGAAAACTGCATACAAAAGCTGAACTCTTTACCTTCAAAACGCATCTTATTTGAGCTGATACAAATTTTATTGAGCATTGATTTCGCGCGCGTAACTGACATTCAATAGTTCTATAGACATTTTGGTGATGCAGATATTGTGAAGACCATCAAAATAAACCGCCTAAGGTGGGTGGGCCACGTTATGCGGATGGATGAGAGTGATCCCACTAAAATAACTATGCTAAACAGGCCGGTCGGAAGAAGAAGAAGAGGGCGACCTAAACTCAGATATCTGGACGATGTACAGGAAGATCTGAGGGAGATTGGAGTGAGGGGCTGGAGAAGACAGACACTCGATAGGGAAGGATGGAAGAATGTTTTGAAGCAGACCAAGGCTCACGCCAAGGGCTGTAGCGCCAACTGATGAACTGACATTCAAAATCGACGGACGTTTCAAGCGTTGTGTCGAAGAGAACGGTTCATTCTACACAAAAAATTCTTATAAAGATTTTTGTTTAAAATTATCTCAGCTACATTTTTTTACGGTGTACAGATTCTTGGTAAATCGAGATTTTTGCGTTTTTCCCCTGTTTGGGGGTTAACATAATAAACTTTTTATATCATTTTTGGGGTCTCAAAATTGGTGGCATTTTCGTGTCTGACGACCAAAGCAATGTTGTTTAGTGGGAGATTGTAGTCTTAAAAAATTGTTAATAATGTCTTAGTTTCTAGTCTACTTTGGATGCTTAGAACTTGGAAATGAGTATTGGAAAACTTTCAATTTTCAATTCATGTTTTATTTTTTATATATTCGCTATAAATAAACTAATGTGACTCAGAATGATCCATTGAGTACATAATGGTATCGAAAAAATAATTCACTTACTAGCAGGTACTTCACGGATATGTCATCCAAAAATATTAAATTGACAAGTTCATTACAGAACAGAAAAACAGAAAAAAATAATTTTTTTTAATAAACTATCTGATGGAACAGACCCTGTGTAAACCATCCTCCCTCGCTTCCTTCCATTTGTGTCGTCCTCATTTTGCGAGTTGGAAAACGTCACCGTGGGTTAAAAATAACCGTCGATTAAAAATTCATCGATAGGGCGCTTTTAAGATATTAAAATTGCATCGAACTTCGATGTTTCTAATTATGCTTAATAGATATTTTTAATGGGACTGTTAAATATTTACAAGATAGCGCAGGACCGAACCTTATAATTATTTAATCAAATTCAATCACTTTTGTCTATTGAAAAGTCTCTCTTAATATACTAAATACAGACCAATTAGATATACATTCCCAAATATTTTATATTAGCCATTATTTATCTAAACTATCAATTCGCGAGGAAGCGCAAAGTGGGCGACGCCTGGTGGTAGATTTTAAAAGCATCCAGTTCGGGAAAACATTGAAATTGTCATTAATTTGTATATATATATTAGCGACCGGTTTATATTGTAATTAACAATGACTTTGACTTTAAAAAACTATTACAGTGTTCCTCAATGTTCATTCTATTATAATTCACAAAAAAATTCCATACATAAGTTTCCACTGGACGAGAATATGAGAAAAATTTGGCAATGCATTTTGCGAATTGGCAAACCTATAACCAAGTACATGACTGTGCAGTTTAGATTTTACTGAGAACGATTTCTTTCCAAATAAGTGTTGATTAAAATATTATTTATATTTTAATATATTTATATCTAATTTACTTTATAGTAACACCTGAAACTAAATTGAGAAGACTGAAAAATGCTGTTCCTTCAGCTAAATTCCCCCAAAGGTATCATGAAGTTATTAGTAGAAAACGTAAGTCGTAATTTACAAAATATAATGTGGTCAGCTCCAAAAACTGCCCCACCCTCAACTAAAGATCTCTGCCGAGCTTGCAACCACAAAAATAATTGAGATAATGTAAATTTTACTTTTCCTGTTTCAGACGTACTGTAAAAAAACAAACATTTAATTTTATTTAAATAAACTTTGAAGAACGTACTCCAACTTTTACTTTGGCAAAACACACGTGTAAATGATTTATATTAAACGTTTTATATCTTCGAGATCAAATGACAAAATTATTTGTTTTCCCGAAGTTATCGTCCATCTTTGAAATCTTGAGCGCCCCCTGTCGGAATTGGCTATCGCGAATATACAGTATGACAAGCGAGACAAGCGACAGACTTGTTGTGCGTTGACCAAATTTTATATTATTGCATAATTCATTTTATTCTCTGACCGTCAAGTGGAAGAGATCTAGCTCATTACGTTAAGTTGTATTGTAACGAGTATTTCGAGTTTTTTGAGACAGACCGTGATTTTCTTTGGAAAATCACGTTCATAAATGTATACCGTAGAATGGGGTGACTTTGATTCTATAAGGTGACTTTGATAAAACATGAATATTTTGTTTCAAGAGAGTATACAACCCAAATGTTTCGTCCGTTATGGTGGTTGTATGAACTTGATTTCAGTGCACATGTTGATTCACTATAGCAGAAGGTGTTTGTGGCCAATATCAAAAGTATACGGTTGTAAATTCACCATTGAAGTTTTTGTTTGAATTTGAAGATTTTATATTGTGTTACTAAATTTAAACATACAGCTCTTACAATAGAATTGCAGGTAATTTTGTGTATGTTGCCTTAATGTAGGTCTAGTTGTCACTATTTTAAAATATTTAACCTAACTTATTTCCGTAACTACTCCATGAAATTGAATGATTTCTTATCCGGGGTCACTTTGATACTTTTTCGGGGTGACTTTGATACTTTATTTCTTTTTATAGTTTGCTTAATGAAACTTCAAACCGTTAATTATTTTCAGGATTTCGTCATTATCTGCATGAAAAGAAAAAATGCCGCGAGTTTATAAACGAAAGTTGGGATCAAGAAGCTACAAGAACTTCTCTGACGAAACTCTTGAACATGCTCTGCTTCAAATAGTAAACGGAAACTTGTCTGTTAAAGCCGCTTCAGAAAGATTTAAAATTCCGTATGGTACTTTATATAATAAATACAAAGGGAAGCATGTGAAGAAGCCAGGGGGCCAAACTGCGTTGACGGAGCTGGAGAAAAAATCAATCGTGTCCTGCATTGTCAAATGTGCAGATTGGGGATTTCCATTATCGACGCTAGATGTACAACTTTTCACTAAGAGTTATTTAGAAAGAACTGGAAGAATTATCTCTAAATTTAAAAACGGGGTAAGTCCTGGTAACGACTGGGTAAAACTTTTTTTAGAGAGACATAGTCAGCAAATCTCTGAACGACTTGCGTCTAACATTACTAGAGCTCGGGCAGGTGTCACAAAAGAAACGATAGAATCATATTTCAATAATTTAAGAAGAACTCTCTCAAATTGCCCTCCATCACACGTTTTCAATTACGATGAAACCAACGTTAGTGATTATCCGGGGAAAAGAAGATTGCTTTATAGAAGAGGGACCAAATATCCAGAACAAATCACTAATCATAGTAAAGCCGCCACATCAATAATGATGTGCGGTGCATGGACATTAGGAGGTCCACAGGGCTCTCCTTGTTGTAGTAGTGGATGTTGCGCAAGAGGAGCTAGATATAACCGAACAAAAAATGGGTGGATGGAGGTAACTTGTTTTACAGACTGGTTTGAGACCATATTATTACCCCACGCAAGACGGCTGGAAGGTAAAAAAGTTATGATCGGCGACAACTTGGCGTCTCACTTTTCAGATCATGTTTTAGAATTGTGTGAATTGCACAATATTGAATTTGCGTGCCTTCCCAGTAATTCAACACACATATGCCAGCCTTTGGATGTGTCTTTTTTTAAACCCATGAAAGTCTCTTGGCGAAAAGTTTTGACGGAATTTAAATTGCGACACCCAAAAATTACTGGTGTACCTAAAGATCAATTTCCGTCGTTATTAAAAAAATGCTTGGAATTAATGGATCAGACAATTGCAAAAACTGAGTACAAATGTGGAGATTGTGAAAAAAGTGCAATTAAGAGAGTTTTGAAGAATGGGTTCGAGGCTTGTGGCATGGTCCCTTTCGATCCAAATAAAGTCTTGAGTAAGATTACACCAATCAACCATGATGTTGATTATGTAGAACCTCTGATTAACGACAGCCTCACAGACTGTCTGATGAATAAGAAGTCCGAGATAGAAGTTACTAAACGGCAAAGTAAAAAGAAACTTCATATCCAACCTGGTAAAAGTGTAAGTCGACATATAACGGCAGATGACAGCTCCTCCGATAGCGAGTTAAACAGCTATAATAGTGAAAGCGAAAATGAAATTGAAAATGAAGATTCTGTGGAGGACCAATCATATGAAGATGAGATGAATACAAAACCCTCCCTTGCTGAATTGAATGTTGGAACTTACGTGCTTGTAAAAATTATGTCAGGTAAACAAAAATGTAAAAATTACGTATATGCCGGAAGGATACAAGAGAAATTACCTTTTGACGAATACGAACTCATTGGACTTAAATCACTGGATGAGACCCATAAACATTTTAAAGTTGTGGAGACCGACGTTTTTAACGCTCCTTTCGATGATATCTTAGCAATTCTGAAGACCCCATCGGTTGAAACAAATGAAACAGCAACTACATGTACATTTCCTGGCAGAGTTGATGTTAAAGAAAAATAACTTTGATTTTGTTTCCGTTCAAAATACATTCTTTTGGCTTTTTTTACTATTTTATACTGTTTTACTAATTTGCTAAAATGTTTTTTACCTGAATAAAGTATTAGCTACCTGTAAAATTATTTATTATATACTAATTATTGTGCCTATAGCAGCTGTCAAAGTCACCCCAAAAATTAAAATTGAAATATCTAAAAATTGACTTGATCGATTTAAAAATGGGTTGACATTGACACCATTACAGCTTTTATGCATCGTCCAAGCTATTTTAAAATAGGGTATCAAAGTGGCCCCACATCAATGGGTGATTTTGATATACCATTACTTATTTTTTTTGAGAAAATCCTCAATTTAAAGATATATATACTAACAGTATAAATTACATAAACATAAGATGCATCCCAATGGACATTTTTCCACATTTTTGGGATCACCCATTCAAAAGTTACGTAAGAAAATATAAAAAAAATTAACAAAGTCACCCCGTTCTACGGTACCCTGTTTTCAAAATACAATAATGAAATAAAAGAGAAGTATAAAAACGTCCATTGTAATATTAGCCATTTTCTAATTCTTATAACCGACACGACCTAAGTTCTCTTGTGCTCACATGTTTTGGTTTAGTTCCTCTAATACGAATGATGACAATGTGTAAAGGTCCAGCGGATCTACTGTATATATAAAACCACTTCGCATTGCCAATAAACATATAAAATCTAATATTACTAAATAGTATAGTTCTGACAGATAACAATTTTAAATAAACTGGTAATTTCATATCAAATAATTCCACATATTTATTATAAATCTCATTACTAATGTATTAATACTTTATTTAACGTATTAAAAGAATTTTATGATATAAAATTCTTTCCTTTTTCCAAAATTAAAATTTTTTTAAATATCTTTACAGTTTACACCCTAAAATGTTTCTAAATGATAGCTTACCCTCGACCTTCGACCTCCCATAGTCCACCGAGATAGCATATCTTCGACGAAATGGCTATCATATGTCACAGTACCCGAGAATTTTCGGCAGTCTAAAACTAATGTAGGTCCGGGTAGAAGGTAGTGATTACATCAAGAGAAAAGTGTTGTTAGTTTAACATATTTTAAAATATGCGATTTGGATGTATGTATTTATAAGTTAAATAGTTTTTATGGTTGATAATACAAAGAAAGGATATTTTCTTTAAAAAAGAGGAAAGATAGTGGAAAAAATCAAAACGTAATGTCATCTTATCACAATCTGTCTATGATCAATATTATCGAAAGAAATATCATTATGCACATAATTAATATGGTGTTTCATAGCAGTAGATTCATTTTTTTTAAACTAGCTTGATACACAGTATATACAAGATATCGCGGTCAATAAATTTCATCTAAACAAAGAATTTATTAAATCAAAAAACCAATTGCCTTCAAAAATCGAAAAAAGATTTTCAAATTCTTCTTTAATTGCAGTTCAGACGTCGGTAAGGGTTGGTGGTCCTCTTGCAAAAACGCGGTTCTTGAGAAGGCCCCTCAGGGTGTCAGGTCACATGACCGTGCGGGTCGCTCAACGATTCCTCGTCTGCCTATCTATTCTTCAAAATGAACATTAAGGTACTCCTGCACATCATCATCATCATCATCATTCAATCTTCGCTTATCCACTGCTGGACATAGATCTCCCTCATAATTTTCCATCTATTTCGATCTTGTGCCTCTTGCATCCAATTCCTATGACAACGTTTTAGATCGTCAGTCCAACGTGTTGGTGGACGACCTCTGCTTCGGTAGGCATCATCTCTTGGTCTCCATTCCAGTATCCGCTTTGTCCATCTATTATCTGTCATTCGAGCCACGTGACCTGCCCAGTTCCATGTAGGTGTCATGATAGCACGTGGTCATCGAGTAGACGCGTTCTCAGAATGAAAATACAGTTTTTTCAACTCCTGCACACATAACGTATTTTCATTCTGAGAACGCGTCTACTCGATGACCACGTGCTATCATGACACCTACACAACTGCGTGAAGCAGGAACATGCTTCATTTTAATTTTTTGTCAGTGTTGCCAGACTTATGAGCGTATCTCAAGTGCACTTGAGAAAGGCACTCTGCCTCATCAGCTGTTCAAAAGTGACAATAATTTAAAATAAATTTTTGTGAAAGAGTTGAAAACAAAAGTTTTCAGTGTTTTATTGTTAAATCAATATTACATATTTTCATAAATATATATCTAGAATAAATGTGTTTGTTCGAATTGAAAAGGCGGAGGTCCATTTTCACAGTAAATGGAGGTATGCAACTAATAATACACTTAAAGGTATTATCTCTCGAATGGTGCTTAATATGTAGTTGTCCAGGTAATATTATTAAAATTGCAAGTCGGGTGTCCACTATGATATTTGTTTCAAAAAGACCTATGTGGTGCATCGGTGCATTTTTTGCATGGCACACTGATTCTTAAAAGACGGTGTAGTCCAATCTCTATGGAAAACCGCCTGTCAGCTGTGTAAAAATTGAGGTTATAAGCTAATGTTTTTGCTAATGGTTTATAGATAAAAGTAACTTTTTTCTTTATCACGAATAATGTGATAATAAAGAACAACAAGAAATGTCTGAATCCAGAGCAATGAAGATGGTAAAAATGTGTATACGAGAAAATAATGAAGGTAATTGAACTTTTTCCTGTGTACTGTGAAAATATTCAAAATTTTGTACCTATTCTTTCTACACATTTTTCATGCTTAATAACAAGAGCTTAATTTTTAATAAAATTATTTAAGGAGTTTCGCAATAATTGAAGCATTGTTATTTTTCAGACATTCCTGATGTTCATTCTACTAATGTAGAATCTGATTCATCTAATGAACAAAACCATGTTTAGTTTTTAAAACTAACCCTGTTAGTTGAAGCTTGTTATGTTAAATGATGTTGCCAATGAAAATTTCTCCATGGATGGAAAAACTGAGAGTGAAAACATATTTGCTAAACTTTCTTGTAGTAAATATTCTGACGTCGCCAATGAAAATTTCTTTGTGGATAAAGAAATTGAGAGTAGAAACATATTTGATAACAACTCTGTGGATGACATAAAATATGAACCAGGTGATAGCAGTATCAGTGATGAATATGAGGAAAATACAACCATTACCTGTGTTCAAGAACATGATTCTGATGAGGGAGATAAAACAGAAACAGTTGTAAAGAAAACTAGAAAGAGAAAGCAGAAGCATTCAGCTTGGAAACGTAACGTAACAAAGGAGAAGATATAATTAGGAGAGGAATATGCAGCTTTTAAAAATAAATTGAAAAAAGCTAAAGAAGTAACAATGGAAAGCGACTTCTACATTACACAAAAACAAATTCATAAGAAACCATCGGAAAGAAATGGCAGAATTAAAGGAATACATTAACATGTCAGCAAACGAATGGGAAAGATTCCTGACGGAAGTGTTTAAAGGAAAGGAAAATAATAATCAACACAATAACGTACCTGAATTAAGACACGAAATGGAAATTAGTTTTCAGGAAATAGAAACAGCCATAAATTTACTCAAAAATAGAAAGTCACCAGGACCAGACGGAATAACCAACGAGCTTTTAAAACACGGAGGAGAAAGTATAACCCTTGAAATGACAAAACTGATACAAAAACTACTATTGCACTGCAAGATACCAGACGCATGGAGAAACAGCATAATGATACCAATGTTCAAGAAATGGGATAAAGAAGACCCCAACAATTATAGAAGTATAAATCTACTGGACACCGCACTTAAGCTTACCACAAAAGTCCTTACAAACAGAATCAATAAACTAATAACTTTATCAGATAAACAACAAGGACTCAGATCCGGAAGATCCTGCGTAGACGCCGTATTTGTATTAAGACACATCACAGAAAAAGACATTGAGTACAATAAACCAGCATATATGTGTTTTATAGACCTGACAAAGGCTTTCGATCACAAGAAAGTCGAAGACGTCTTACAGCTACTGTATAAAAGAAACATACCGATCAATATTATACAAATCATCGAAAACATCTACTTCTATAATTGAATACAAGCAAAGATAAATAGAAAACTAACACAGTGTATACCACTACAAAGCGAAGTCAGACAGGGTGACTGGTTAAGCCCACTTCTCTTTAATAGTATTTTTAATATATTTATATTAATGGGCGAAATAATACAAGCAGTACGTAAAGGTCAAGGCTACAGAATGGAAAGAAAGAAATCCAAATATCATGTTATGCAGACAATGCCGACAAAGCAGACAAAGATGTCTTGCTATGCTTTATAGATTACCAGAAAGCTTTCGATTGTGTTAATCATTCAGAATTAGTAAGATTTGTCCCAGGAAAGTTCAATAGATGAGAATGATCTTAAAATCATAAAGAACCTTTATATGAATCAAGTGGCATCTGTGAGAGTAGCACTGGAATGTACATCATATTTCTCAATCGTAAAAAGTGTACGACAGTGTTGTTTTCTGTCACCCCTTCTTTCTAATCTTTACTCTGAAACGATTTTCGATAGAGCCTTAAGTGACACTGAAGATGGAATCAAAATCAACGGACAGACTATTAGTAATCTTCGCCATGCTGATGATACAGTCATAATAGCTGATAGCCAAGAAACTCTACAATGACTAATAGATAGAATAAACACTGAAGGAGAACGACTGGGCTTAAAAATGAATATAGACAAGACGAAGGTAATGGTGGTTAGCAGAACACGAAATATGCAATTAAATATAAGAGTAAACAATAAGAACATCCAAAAGGTCCCAAGTTCAGATATCTCGGAAGTTGGATAACTGAAGATCTAGATCCAGACACAGATATACGTAGCAGGATTGAGCAAGCCAGAACAGCATTTTCTAATATGAGAACCTTGCTAAGCAACAGCAGCCTTAACTTAACGCTTCGATATCGCTTTGTAAAATGTTACATTTACTCCATACTGCTATATGGTATAGGAACCTGGACCATAAAGGCCAAAGTGATGAACCGATTGGAGGCCTTTGAGATGTGGGTATTTAGAAGACTACTCAAAATTCCCTCGACAGAGCACACAACAAATGTAGAAGTATTAAATCGAATGGGTAGAGAACGAGAATTGCTGCCAATAATAAAGAGAAGAAAAACTGCTTATCTGGGTCATATATTTCGAAATTCCAACTACCAGTTCTTAAAGCTTATTATGAAAGGGAAGATAGAAGGAAAATGAGGCATCGTAAGAAAGAAATACTCATGGCTTAAAAACATAAGGGATTGGATAAACCTCGATGCCCATGCACTCTTTAGAGCCACACAAGACCGAGAGGAGTATGCCGGAATTGTCGTCAACATCCACTAATTGGATAGGGACATAAAGAAGAAATTAAGAAGAAGAAGACAACGCCGCATTTAATCTCCGAGACAGAAGACGAGCTCCAAAGATTAACACACATCTTCAATACAACAGCCAAGAAATACAACATGGTAATATCAGCAGAAAAAAACAAATGTATAACATCTAAATACCCACTAGGAAGTAAAATCGAAATTGATGGGAAATAATTAAACAGGAAGCAAGGTTTAGATATCTGGGAATAGATATAACTAGTTACGGAGATGTTGAAGAAGAAGTACGACGACAAAGTTTAAAAGGAAGTAAAGCGGCGGGATCTCTTAATGACACAATCTGGAAGAACAAACACTAAAGAGAAGACACAAAAACAAGAATCTATAAAGCAGCAATTAGTCCTATATCAACATAAACGGCGGAGACAAAACCTGATACATCTTAAACGAGACGACTACCAGAAACAACAGAGATGAAAATACTCCGACGAATATCAGGGAAAATTCTGTTGGATATGGAGAGAAGCGAAAACATAAGAAAAGCATGCAATATAGAAGAAATAAATGGATGGGTGACAAAACAGAAACAGGAGTGGAACGAACGTCTTAGTAGAATGACAGAAGATAGGATAGTACGAATAGCACGAGATAAGTCACCAAATGGACGAAGAAGTATTGGCAGACCAAGAAAAAGATGGTGCGATAATTTAAACAATTTAGGAGGCTAATATTGAAAAAGAAACAGGCTTTAAAGCCCACATACAGGAAGAAAGAAGAAGAAGAAGCATACACACAACGAAGCAGACGCAATATATGCACTGATTAAGATAAAGCAGGAAAGACTGCCTACTAAAAGTATTTCGGTTTATAATGACCTGCAGTTCTTTAAAACCGCTTATTGTTTATGAGCTAAACACAAGTGACTTTTTAAACTTTGAAAAAATGGACAAAGAGCGTTTATTAATAGGAAACGGAACACAGACAATGAACCCTTCTATCCTTCAAAATTGTGCACTTGAAAGTCTAAACAGACCACCCTCGCATTATGTTTTATAAAACTTTAAAACTCTCAATTTTAAAAAGAAAATGATATTGAACCAAATAAATAATGAAAAATCAATTCCAATTGATAATTCAAAATATAGCCACCTAATGGAATTGCTAGAATGAGTACCTTCTATTTACCATTCCTTCTATAAATCAACAAAAAATAAAGTTGTCGTTAACGAAGACAATTCTTCATGTTCCGAAGATAATTAACTGCTTTTTAATTTAAGTGTTATATTATTTTTATAATGTTAAGTTCTGATTATAAGGTTCTTTTCCTAATAAAATCATACTAAAATGGCGGTTGTGCTATTTTTTATTAATATAGTACCACAGAACAAAAAAGGTTGTAGTCCTAAATTATTTATTATTTCAATGCAAAACAACTTAACGCCGATTATGTTACAGTAAAATAAAATGCAAAGCATGCTTTACCACTTTCTTTATAAACATAACAGTGCAACTTCATTTGATGGCTGACAAAGAACGGGTGCTCCTGCACATAAAAATAAATTAAATCAAGCTACCCTAGAACTCAAGACTTTACTAAATACTAATAAAACAATCAAATTCAAAACTATCTTAGGAACTTAACAACTTCAGAAGCTGATGACTATGAGTTATAAAAAGCTGTAATAATATATAAAGGCCTTAGTTTAGAGACCGTCCTTCCTTTAGGTACACCAGATGGTCAATGGGCAAAAAGTAAGAAGGACAAAGCCAATGTTTTGCCGACCACTTTTAACCAAACAAAAAAAGTCTTTCAACTTAGCAAATTGTACTGGATGTTAGGTCGTAAATCACAATTAACGCTATCAACAAATTGCTAATTTACGAAGTCGTCCTTAAACCGATATCAGTCAAAGAACTTAGTATAAGTACTAACAGTGTGATTGCTCGTGATTTTCAAATAAAATCTGTCAAAGAAGAAATATCCTACTTCTCCCAGAAGTATGACGAACCCATATAAAATTACCCCAACGCATTGGCTCAATCTCTAACGACACGTCTCGTCCAGCGACGGTTGAGAAGGCATCTTCCATGTGATCTGCCTGTCAGATGTTCTATACTACAGTGTAGTGTTGTGTAGTAGTTAAGTTTCCCAAACACAACCTTAGATAAGTCAAAAGGAAAACATTTAAACAAACATTAAAAATAAAATATTTGTCTGTTGTAAAATTTACAGATTGCAAATTAAATGGAATGTTTATTAAAAAAACTTTTCAGCATTGGTTACTGCTTTCTTAGATTCATCATAAAAACGAGACAATACAATACTTATTCTAAATATATTCTATGGTAATATCCCTAAAGTTTAAAGACACATTTTAATAATAGTTAAATTACATTAGAATTTCTAAGCATATATTTATTTCAGTGTAAACACCGTCGTTTCTACAACCTACTCTGTCATTACTCCTAAATGACGGCCATTATGTAAAGATGTCTGTCACGTCGTCCATCAACCCTTCACAGGCTTCACAATTAGGGATGATGAGTCTCACAGTCATTTTCACGAGATTTATGTCCTCAGGTTAGCAGTGGCGGGTCCAGCGTCCAAGCTGGCCTTCTTCTACAAGACATCAATCACCTTATCGTTTATTTTAGAGATAGATATAGTATCAACGGAATGTTTTAAATATTAGTTAGAGAACGGCAGTTAACGAAAGGAACTTTGAATTTCTCGAAATTGTACGGTTTCTTCTAAATTTTCGTAACATTTTGCTTTTTGCAATTCAGATTTTTTTGGTATAATTTCCTCATTTTCTAATGATTTGAAATATTATTTAATTCTGACGACATGTAAGTAGAGTATTCCTACCTATTACAGTAAAAAAGCACACAGTAAAAATATAAGTATAATTAGAAATACATTTAAAAACAATTTCAGTAATATATGAACCTAATGAAGATGGAAAATCAGTAAAACAAAATCTTTTTGGAGAGAATTGTCTCTAACAATGAAAACTGTCAAAACAAAAATAATAGTTGCTGGTAATTTTAATAAAAGTCAGAATAAAAGATAGTATGTATATATAAAATGTAATTGCAAAATATGGAATAGAAATGCGTAGCATTGGAAAAAAATTATTGGACATAAAAATCAACCACAGTGTCATCATATTGAACACCTTTCTCAAAACAGTAGGAAGATGACTTCTATGGAACACAAAAAGGAAATATGAAGAATGATCAGAAAACAAAAAAAAAGGATGAACGAATTATTACAAATATTCAGACCCATTCAAAAGGAATCATGGACAGACTACTTTCGATTACTATTTGTTAAAGGTGATGATAATGAACCACCAACAACAGAAGTGACAACAAACGAAGAAATAAGCATTAATAAGGGAGAGACAAGGGAAGCATTAAAAAACTAATCCAAAAAGTAATAGAACAAAACAGAACAGCACATGAATGGTGACCAACGACTCTAATACCTCTCTTCAAAAAGGGAGACAAACCGGACCCGGAGAACTAGAAACTAATTAACTTAATAACAAAACACTTATATTAACAACCAAAGTGATAAATAAACTGAATGAAATTATAACACTAACAGAAGAACAACAAGATCTTAGGTTGGGTGGATCATGCACCGATGCTATATTTATATTGAGGCAAGTGCAAGAGAAATCATTAGAATACAACAAACTGGCATATTTATGTTTCGTAGATTTTAAGAAAGCATTTGACAGGGTCGATTAAAAAGGCAATATTCAATTATTGCACGCAAAAGGGATACCTCTAGGAATACATGTTTGAGATGAACTACCCTCATCACATAGGGATATGCAAAATATATTATAACCGATTCTTAGACCTTAGGTCGCTTTTAAAACGGTCAAGGATTCGCCGTCTTTTGGATCGATTACCTAAAATTCACTAATTATTACCAGTTTACCTTGTTTAGCTGTTTTTAAGTCACTTAAGTCGTTTTTAATGTTTTATGATCAATCCTTATCACTTCCGTTATCGTATTATTTTAATTTTAGACATCGACTTACTTCACTAATTAGTTTTCGTTGCAATTCTAGAAAAATCGGTATTATCGCAGACAAAAAATAAGACAGTAATTAATCAGTCATTTTCGCGTTGCCATTAGCCCCTACTGAATATACTTGTAAAATTTCATAAAAATCGGTTAAGCCGTTTCGAAGAAGTATGGCGATTGACACTGTTTTCTTGTTGCATTTTCATCATCTTCATCTACAGTCAACACGTTAGTATTATCAGCAAAGGTAGCCGTTCTGTTATTATCAGAGATATCGTTAGTGTGACATATGTACAGACTGTATATTGACTGGTTAGTATGACTGGTTCTAACACACTACCTTGTAGTACGTCTGCATTGATTTTTTTTTTATTTTTATTAGGCGTATTTTTGCTTGACCCTAAAAACTCTATTTAAAATGTATGGATCTGATCATTTTATGTATATTGTCTATTTTATGCAATTGGTGTGCTCGTCATTTAAATTGCTATTAATTATAAATCCTTTACCAGGTCTCTTTGAATCTTGTAGCCTCTAACTCTGTCCTATAGTGTTTTACCATCGATCTTTCTAAGAGATTTCATCCCTGTTGTTTAGAGCTTTATTCTTGTTCTCTCTGTTTCGGGTAGTGTTATTGTATATTGTTTCAATAACCATTCCTTTCCATATCTCGTCTCATTTCTTATTTTGTTTGTGGCAGTAGCTTCTTTTTTAAACACGCTGTTATTTGCCAGAGCTCAGCTCTTTGGGTTGAGATGCTTTGGACTCTGGTCTTTTAGATCCTGATTTTTGATCTTGTCTTATTTGTATATTCCACAGCACGCAATTTAGTGTTTTGTCACCTACGTTGTTCTTCGCCTTCGAAAAAGCAATTAAACACAAAAGCGAGTAGTTGTCGATTTATACTTTAAAAGTTCAATGGGAAGACCTGTAGGTCCACAATCTCGTCTATTTTTCATTGTCAGTTGGACTTTCTTTACTTTAGTTGGTGTTATAGAGTTTTCTTCTATGGAAGATGTCTCTCACTTGAAAAACTGGTCATTATCTTCAGTAAGAAATTATGGACGATCTTCAGTAAATAGATAATAATATTTCCAAACTTTCAGCGGCATTAGGCTGGTATTGACATACTTTATATCCGTTCTTAGGGATTTTTAGGGATAAAAACGCCTGTCTTTGCTGTCAGATCCTTATTTACACCATTATATAGTGGTACACACTCATCTATCTGTTTGTTTTCCCCGCTTTTCGTTTAAACAAGAACTGTTGTGTTCATTTGGAAGCATCTTAGATGATCTATAACCTTTTTTTGTTTAGTATGTAGTCCTTTAATATTTCAATTGCCAAAAATCATAATCCTTTTTCGTTTGCCAAGTATTCTTCTGTTAAGTCCATCCGTTTAACAGTAATTTTAGCATATAACTTTTTTTATAAGAGCAGGAGTGCTGGCTCTACGTCTCAAACCCCAACTTGAAGGACTAGGAACTCTTCTGTTAGGGTTACTATACCTGATCCGATTTGTTCCAGTTTTATATCGCCGGAAAATTTCCATCAAACTCTCCCGTTAGCTACATAGCGCACATCCATTGAACGCTACGTATTGCCCAGAAGTCAACAACGTGGACGTAGGAGTAGGATTTGCTAGGATGCTCTGTTGAAAGAACTTTTTTTATATATTTTTGTAGAGAAGGAACCAAATCTGCATACAGACACATGTGACTTGTCCAGGTAGTGTTTGACGGCGCCCAACTAAAAACCTCTTCTCTGTCACTGCAGGCATTAGGATGGAAGTGCCGGTTAAGGCAAAACATCTCTCCTAATTCCCTGCTATCACCAAATTCATCGGGAAAATTACACCAGCACGTACCACCAACTCCCTTTCAACCCCCTGCCTTAGCGAGGCTACCATCTCTCTCGCATTGTATCTCTCTGCGGCAGTCAGAACGCCTACAAGGTGCTACTCAGAATGTTGCGAGTTCGCTCTCCTCTTGTTATTTAAATAGAGCAGTTTAATGATAAATTTTTGGATCCGTGTCGACCACTACTCATCCCTCATTATTTTATTCACCATTTCCCTCACGGAATAAAACATTCTGCAGTTACACTATTTCAAACTTCTCTCTTTCCTCCGCCCAACGCTCACACTCCAACATCGTGTGTATTACAGTATCCGAAAGACTATTTTAAATGAACTTTCATTTCTCGGAGTCTTAGGATAGCAAAGACCGCCGGAATTTTTGCTATTTCTAAAACCCAAAACCCAACCATTTGTCCTGCACATTAATTTTATAAACAAGCAAAATCAACACAGTTCTATTCTTCTTTAAGTTCCATCTTCTATCGAAGGTTGGAAACCATCATGGCTATGCGGACTGTGTTGATTGCCGCTTTAAAAAGTTCTGCACTACTGCATTCAAACCATTCCCTTAAGTTTTTAAGCCAGGATATTCTTCGTCTTCCCACATTTCGCTTTCGTCGGATTTTGCCTTGCATAATAAGTTGTAATAATGCGTAATTTTGCCCTCACATCACATGTCCTAAGTACTCAAGTTTTCGTCTTTTGATAGTTAATATTATTTCCGCCCCATTTCCTATCATTCTAGTTACTTCCACGTTTGACATTCTTTGAATCCATGATATTCGTAGGATTCTTCTGTAACACCAAAATTCAAAGGCGGCCAACTTATTCAGATGGACTTGTTTTAGTGTCCACGCTTTCAAGCCATAAAGAAGAGTAGAGAACACGTAACATCGAAGCATTCTCAGGCGTAGCTCTAACCTTATATCCCGACAACAAAGAAACTTTTTAAGTTTAAAAAATGATGCACGTGCTATTTCAATGCGTGTCCTAATTTCTTTGGTTTGGTCTACATCTGATGTTATCCATGTTCCTAAGTATTTATAGTTATTAACACTCTCAATTGCAGTATCTTCAATAGTCAATTGGATATTTGCATGTGCAGATTTAGTCATGATCATGCATTTAGTTTTCTTTAAATTTATCTTCAGTCCGTACTCATGACAGCGTTCATTAAGGCGTTGAATTACGTTCTGTAACTCATTGTTGTTATCCGTCATTATTACTATTCTATTAGTGTAAATAATACTTAGATACTATATTATGGCTATACTTTAAAATATTTGGCTATTTGACGTTTGACTACGCTGAGGGACAGTATAAAAAAAGAGCTCTACAAGTTTGCTAAGTTAAAAGTAAAAAGGAGATTAAAGTGCAAGAGATGCCATTTAAAAGGGTGCGTTTTTGAGAAAGGGGTGGATTTTTCCCTAAGCACTAGAAACAAATTCACCCCTTTCTCAAAAACACACCTCTTTAAATAGTAGCACACCGCAGTTTTTTCATATTTGCCGGTCCATCTACCATATGAAACAATAAAATCCCTTTAACGTTGCAGTTCCTTTTAGCCCTAGTTTGTTGAACCTAAATGAAATGATAAAGCAAAACCTAGGATATAAGGGTTTTAATCAACATAAATTGTACACATAATGTTAACAAAAACAATAGAAATTAATATGGAAGTGACAGTGACTTCAGTGGCGGATCCAAGGGGGTGGTCACGAGGGTCATGACCCTCCCTAAACAAAATTAAATATCAATCAAATAATCCTAAAAACAAATAATTTAAAACCCATCAACGCTATAAACAGGAAGTTAAGAGTTGAAATGATTCAAACTCATTTGATCTAGGGGTAAGTGTAGAATTTTGCGGAAGCCTTTTTACATTGCTCTTTAAAAAAAAAATCAACGATTCTGAATACAGTAATACCTCGACTAACGCTACCCCGACTTCCGCGAATTAAGAGTTACGCGATTTTCAAATTTTGTCAATACGTCATTTGAGTGCCAGAGAATTATCGATGGAATAGAATTACCGCCCACACATTATTGCTCATTCAATGTACATGACATGACTTTTCGCACGAAATCAGCACATTTTTATTTTGTATTAAGATATTTTTTAGTATTTCTTCAGTTTTGTCTACGAATTGGTTGTTTTTAATTTGAATATGCATTAAAATTGTTGAGACTGTGTGCTACATTTTATAATTTATCTATAATAAATATCAAAGTGAATATTGTTGTTGCATTAGCTCTGTCTGATACGTTAGTGAATATAAATAAAGGAACTGGGGACTGCTGTCGAAGGTATTTATGAAACTCGTTGGGTTAAAAGGCATGAAGGTCATCTTCAGTTTCAGGGCGAATCAATCATCAAAATATACAACGCTCTTAAAATAATTTCTACGTGGAAGGATAGTAAAATGTCAGCTGATGCATTTTCATTAATGCAAACTATTGGGAGCCCAGAATTTCTCATTTCAGTAGTTTTTCTTAGTGATGTTTTAGGTACAACTGTATCACTTAGTCGTCTACTTCAGTCACCAAAATTAGATTTGAACAAAGCTACTGAGGCCATAGAGGACACTAAATGCACAAAATAAAAGATCAAATGCTGAATCTGTTTTTAGCAAACTTTACTATGAATTAAACGAAATAGCTGAACAACCAGACATTGAATTGAAGATGGTATAGTTTCTCGTCAACCCTGTCATCAAAACCAATCTGCTAACTCTTGCGAAGAATATTTCCGAAGATCTATTTATTTACCCCTTTTAGACAATATCTTAACTGATTTAGAAGAACGACTTTCACCGAAAGTTATGAATCTATTTATTCTTTGAGTTGTTTTACCTAAAACTAATAACACACCAGAAGATAAAGTTGCATTAAAAAATTGTTGACTTTCAGGATATTGTTGGACCATCTACTGCATATTCCACAGTAGAACAAGAGTTTTCATTGCGGATTCAAAAGTGGAAAAGAGTAGTGTAAGATAATGGAAAACTTCCTGATTCTATTTTAGAAGTATTAGAAAACTGCGATATTCATATGTATCCAAGTATCAGAATATTTCTGTAAATGTTAATTACACTGCCAGTCACTGCAGCAACATGAGAGCTTAGTTTTTCTACGCTTAAGAGTCTAAAGACTTAGCTTAGAAATAGAAATTCGGAGGAAAGGTTAACTGGTTTAGCACTCATCAATGTGCATCCTGATTTTCTCTAGATGTTGATGCAATCATCGAGTGATTTGCTAAAATGGATAGGTGAAAAGAATACATTTTATAAAATTATATAATATTTACTTATCTTATTCTTATAGTATTTTTAATCACTGAATTTTTATTTACCACTCGTTGCCGGCTATTGCTGACAATTCGTGAGAAACATTTCAATACCGAGTAAAAAAATATTTCACTCACTTTTAGCATAATATGCCTAATTATAGAAATAACTATTCCTAAATTAAATTATGTTTTTTGTTAAATAAATTAATTTAAATAAAATGCTGTTTACACTTTTTCTTAAGGTTCCTTCTTCATTACGGAAGGGTGGCTATACCTACAGCAAATTGCTCTCTATCTTGAGCTGTTTTTAGTATCGAATGTATGTCCATGCCTGTCTAGTCTGTTTTATTCTTCAGCCAGGAGCATTTTCTTCTTCCTGGACCTCTTTTTCCTTCTATTTTCCCTTCCACTATGAGTCGTATTTTTCTTCTCTGTAAATATGTCCTAGATAACTCGTTTTTCTGTTGTTTACAATATTTAGGAGTTCTCTCTCAGTCCTCATTCTCCTCAGCATTTCGTTGTTGGTCACGTGCTCTGTCCACGATATCTTCAGCATCCTTCGCAAAACACACATAAGGCTTCTATACGCCTCATACTTGTAATTCCGAGAGTCCATGTTTCCACTCCGTGTAGCAATAAGCAATAAATGAATGTTTTTACAAATTGATATCGGATATCCAATGATAAGATAGAGCTTATTAGGAATGTTTAATACATTCTTTAATGTTTACACTTACATTGAGTTATTGCATTTAAATTACTTAACTTTGGTTTATACTTATTTATCCTTGGGTTGTTTTTGATTTTGTAGCCATAGGATAGGTGGGTTTAAATTAATTGTCTTTAAAATACCTAGTTTAAATTGACAGTCCTTGATTTTTCAGTATTTATATTTTAATAACTTTCCTTTTGGTTTAGTAGCCTGGTACACTTGATTTTACTCTCATAGAGTATGAAGGTTTAAATTATCTTTTTTTAATAATTATTGAGAAAATGGTACTTTACATGAAGCACAAATCATATTAATTTTAAAGGTGCAAAAATCTAAATCCTATAACAAAATCACCTTCAAGACCCATGACCTCTTCCCCTACAAACATTTCTGGGGATCAGCCACTGAAAGGTGCAAAAATTTAATCCTATATCAAAATCACCCTTAAGACCCATGACCCCCTCCGACAAAAATTTCTAGATCCGCCATTGAGTGACTTCTGTTAAACACTGACAGCATAAAGTTGCCTACAATATTCAAAGTCTACAGCCAAAGCAATACCAAGGAGGTTAATATCACATTAATAAACAATAGCTTAATTCGTCTTACTGGTCTTTATTAAATAAAAAAACTTTTTTTATTGAGACGTTTTTATACATCTTGTTAAAAAGTTACTATAAAAATCTTATTAACTTTCTTAGATGTTTTCCTAACAATCCTATCTTTTTTACTTAATCGAATAACACGTCTCAATGCAAGCATAAATAAATAAAAACTGTTTATTTTGAAGTAAAAAGTAGCTGTATTATCAACATCCATAAAACAGTACATAAAAAAGCGACCAGGACATAGGTTCGTAAAAGCCGCTCGAATAAGTACCAGGTATATTCATTACATTATACGACACTATAAAATATAATATGATAAAGCTAGCAAAATAGCGTTTATTAAAAATATGAGTGTAAAGTTTATCTTTTATTGTGATCGTAAAGCAGTATCAAGCGACAAAAGAGCATCTATTAAAATGGATCCCATCGCACTAGCAGGCCATGAGAGAAGCAACAGGTGTGCCAACTTTTATTTAAATAATTAATGTCGCAATCGAGGATGCTATCACTGTGGCTGCGAGATAAACTTGGATATATTATTTTTGTTGGTCGATGCTATGTTGGTTTCCTGTTTGTAATGAAAATATCGAAAAATTCATTCAAGGAATATCTTCATGTACATTATTTTTTATTGGGTTTTATTAGCATACTATACTTTATTATTAATTTATGTAATTAATCGTTTAGATGAGACCTCGATATATAAATGACAAAGTCGTTATTCTCTGTAAACTTTGTAGGTTTGGATATATTTTTGTTATACTTACGAATGATTTATATCTAAAAAATACTCAAAAGTTTAAAAATCATGGAAAAGAAGATATTTATTTCTAAAATTCCACATTATAATAAAATGATGTTGGAAATCTAACAAAAAAACAAAAACGTTTACTACCGAGTATGACTCTTCATATTAGACTACAAGCCTATGGGACATTATGAGGGGTTCATTTGACCCAGCAATAGGAAATACAAAAATAATGAAATGTGACCTAATGCCGCACAAAAATATTGGTCAATCTTTGATTTTCGGAAAATTTTGATACCATTTTCGGCAATTTGAACAGTACGGCATTCATTCACATAGTTTCGGATCGTTATTTAGATAACATTTAGAGGACGAAGCGGGCTAAAGAAGCTAGTCCTGAGAATTGCAACTCTAAACATCAGAACCATGACAGGTAAAGAAAAAGAGCCCACTGATTTCATACACAGATTTGAATAGACATATTGGTAGAGAAAACGCGTAAATAGAAAGAGTTCAAATCGGTTTGGGGATAGGAATAAGAAATGATGAAGCAAATAGTATTATTGACTTTACAGTGGCATGAGATTTGGCTGTCATTAATACATTCTTTCTACAAGCAGATGACTGGAACGATCGGAAGCGTTGGAAGCTAGGATGCGAGAACCGGCGACAGCTGTTATAAACTCGTTATATACTCGTAGGTATATAATACGTTCTTTATGAAGACTGAAGACCAGTAGGTTGCCTATAGCAGCGGAGGAAGGGAAAATCAGATAGATTTTGTGCTATGTAGAAGAAGTCAGCGACTGGAAGAGCTTGAGAGAAAAAAGCGTAAATGTCTGGTGAAAAGCCTACCGTAAAGTTGTGGTGCGAATGGGAGAGCAACTGCTAGGAAAAACATCTCATAAAGGGCCTCCTAGAGACAAAGAAACTTAGTGGTAGAACGATGAAGTGTAACAGAAGGTTAGAGAGAAAAAAAGAGACTATGACAAGTCTAAAAGGAAAGAATGTAAGGGTATATACAAGGTATCAAAGAGGGAACTAGAGTGTACTGTAGCTACTGCTAAGGAAAAATCTGCACAGCTAGATTAAGAGTTAAAAACACCTGAGAGGATGGAAAGGTTATACAGCATTGCTAAAACAAGGAACAAATCATCAAAAGACTTGAACTACTTGCGGCAGATTAATAGTGCGGATGGAAGAGTATTGCGAATCGATATTGAAATAAAGCAAAGATATAAGTAATTTAGAAAGTCGCTAAATGAAGAACACTAGAGGAGAGACAGAGGCTGCGGGATCTCAAATGAGAAAGTAATACCAGGGTTAGCGAAAGATGAGGTTTTTAAGTCATTAAAGAGGATGAAGAACGGTGTGGCAGTAAGACGGGATAACCTATGGAGGTTTGATTGATTGATCTGTGGAGGAAAGCGATTGATATTTTGTGGCAGATCATAAGTAGATATATGAGAAAGAAAGGATACCCAATGCTTGGAGAAAAAGAGAGTGTGATCATTGTATAAAAATAAAGGGGACATTCTGGACAGTAAGAACTATAGATTGATACAGTTAATGTCGCACACAATAAAAATTTGGAAGAAAACTGTTTAGCAAAGGTTAAGTAGAGAAACATCGATAGAAGAACAGTTTGGGTTTATACCAGGGAGAAGGACAACGGATGCCTTGTTTAATGACCCTGCTTTAAGACAGTTAATAAATAAATACGGCGAGAAGAAAAAAGAGCTACATTTGGTATTTATAATCTTGAGAAGGTATATGACACAGTCTCTAGACAAGAGCTATGGCAATATCTGAGAAAAAGAAATCGATTCCTGAGAAATACGCAAGGGTCGTGAAGAATATGTATGATGAAGCGTACATCAAAGACAGGACTTGTCAGATTGACCAAAAGTTCACCAGTGACGGTTGGTTTGCATTAAGGCTCTTCACTGAGTCCCTACTGTTTCAGCTTGTTATGGATGTACGGACGGAAAAAGTAAGTGAGAGGGCTCCTTGATCAATGTTCTTTGCTGATAATATCGTGTTAGTAAATATATGTTGAAGGAGAAGTTGGAGGGTTGGAGAAGGGCTATTGAAGAGGAAGAACTTAAGATTAGCAGGTCTAAAACGGGTTATATGTGGTTATATGTGGTATAGAGGAGAGGTTGGGAACAGAATTGCTTCGAAAAAAACTAGGAAGACTAGTAGAATTTAAATACCTTGGTTTCTACATAACAGAAAATAGGACACTAGATCGAGAAATTTCACACAGAATACAGGCTGGTTGGTTTAACTAGAAGCTATTGTGATCGAAAAATCGGTAAAGGCTAGAAGGAAAGATATACAAGAGTGTGGTGAGATTTGGTCTGTAAAGAAGATTCAGGAAAAGGAGATGGCGGTAGCTGAAATGAAAATGTTTTGGTGGATGTTGGGTAAGACTAAAAGGGACAGAAAACTCTCAAAAGTTCTCAAGAAAGGTCTCAAGAAAACTTTAAGAACTAAGGCTGCAATAGTTTGTTCATATTAGACGTAGAAATGAAAACTATGTGGGACGAAGGATAGAGATATTAGAAGTTGATGGAAGAAAATATAGAGGAAAACCGAGGAGAAAGGTTTAGATGAAGAAGATCCGAAGATTCGATGATGATGATCTAAGCAAGAAGAAAAAGTTCTGAAGCTATTTTCTTGTGGCCTTTTAAATTAATTACTATTAAAATGGGAATAAGCCACAATTAAAGGTTAAAATACGTTTATTGACGTTTCAATTTCCGAATTGATTTCCGAAGTGGAAATTGAAACGTCAATAAACGTATTTTAACCTTTAATTGTGGCTTATTCCCATTTAAATAGTAATTAAGAAGAAAAAGAAGAAGTAGTTGGCTTATCTAGATCTACCCCATATAACTCCGACCGTTACTTGATGGAAGTTTATTTTATCTCATAATAAAACACTGAAAACTTTTGTTTTCTACATTTCTACAAAATTTACTACAATTATTTTCACTACAGATGTTTCGGCAGCGAAGTATTTTTCAAGTAATAATTTTCATTGTTTTATTCGAAGAGAAAAATATTTATTAACCTTGATAAGTATGTACGCCACGGAACTATTTCTTCTATTAATGTGTTATATATTTGGGTTATTCTTTGTGATTATCATTTTTTAATTGGCTATTAATATTATCATTAGATAATGTGTTTCTCCTAGTTAACGTAGTAAGTGTAATTTATCAATTTGTCACTTTTATCACTAAAGTGCTTTCAAAAAACCATTACATCAATTTCGTGTAAATCAACATTAAGCACTCTTACTATATTAACAATGTTTTTTTCTATCTACACTACAAACACAAGTATTTGATGGTTTAATTATTTATAAGAGCGTCATTACAAGAGATAAATAAATTTTATCTTTGATCATATATTTTACGTATACATCTAAATGTCTTCTTTTAATTTGTTTTTTTTTATTAACATATTTCCATTGTTTTAATAGTTATGTTGTAATTTTAAATTTGTTTTCGACTTTTTCAAGATGACCGCATATTGTTTTGTTGCATCTTTCTATTACTGATTATTATTACTATTATGCTATTGATTGGCATTTTTATTTTATCTTGTACATCTCATGCGGGGGTACAGGGTGTCGAAACAAGGTTCTAAAGTTCAGATTCTAAAGTTGGTAGACTTGCAGCTAGGTGGCATGTTAGAGGTTCATCAGGAAGAGTTTCGTCTGGAGGATTAGGTCTCTCACTGACCAAACTGGGAGCAAACATATCGTGGGTGAAAATGTGCCTGTCAATTGGAAATATTCCTGTTTTTTTGAAGGAATTTATACTGATCTGTGGTAACATGGCACGGCCATGTGCTATTCCAACACGTGCAGCCACGTGGTAGATTCCAAAACGTTGGCCTGGGTTAGACTTCAACTATGAATCAATTGCAGCAATATAATATGTTTTAAAAGGTTTCGTCAATCCCATATCCAGTGGTTGCATCATGTGGGTACAATGGGGTGGAACTGTTAGAATGTGCACGCCATTAGCACTTGCTAGTTATATTGCCTCAATTAACAAGTGGCGCAAATTAGAAGCATTCTTCTCTTTTCAGAGGAACCTAAACATTTTATAACTTGCTGCATCACATGAACGAAATTGGAAGTGATCATCCAACCTGACTGATGAGCCAAACCCAAGGTCCCGTTTGGTGCTCCATTTATCATGTGGCTCTTGAAGTGCCGGAAATACTAGAGCAGGAGGTATTGTATTTCCAGTTGCATTACTATACAAAACTGTAGTAACCAGAGTTCCTCTCTCACCACTTACTGCAGCTGCTACTTGTTTTTGGCCTTTTTGTGAAATCACACGAGAAGGTTCTTGGTTAGTTTCAGTTTTTGTTTCATTCATATTGCAAATCCTGGATGAGTCACAGAGTTCTGGGTATCTTTTGATTAATTTTTCATAATTATTAAAAAAAGCATTCACATTATGTTTGTTAAAGGAAATTGCAATACTGCATCCTTCAGTAGCACGGAGAGGTAATCTTGGGTGACGTTTCATAAAACCGTATAGCCAGTCCTTTCCTGCCATTCTTGAAGCTTCAAAGTTTTTAGGACAGTCAATATTTTGCATTTGGGCTATCTCATGTGCTAGTTTTCGAGTATCTAGATTGTTAAGACCATAAAACATTTTTGACACTTAATTAAATATGCCTCAAGGTCGTTTTCCTGTTTGTCAGTAAAAACCTTTCTAGTATCGTTTCTTAATTTCATATCATGTTCGCCATCTGGGTTATCCCTAAACTTCTTAACGTACATATCAACAGTTTGATATTTTATTCCAAATCTCTTAGCAGCATTTCTTATCGATTCACCGTCTAGGATGGTCGCTACACATTCTTTCATAGATTCGACATCGAAATTTTCTTTTGTGTTTTCTTTCTTCCTATTTCTTACCATCTTCAGGCAATCTGCAACAAAAGGAAACCCTTTTTAAATAACTAATAATAAATATATAAAAACTAAATAACTAAGCATATATAACTTTTAAGCACGTTATTTCAAAAAAGGTGTCTCCATTTTCCATTGCGTTTGTCTGGTAGTGCCCCATACCCTTTTGTCTGAAGGTGCCCCACTCGACGTGTCCAGACTATATGTAAAAATATAACCTAAGAGTGCCATCAGTAACAAATGTGAATAGTACAGGTTATATAGCAATAAATAGACTTAAAACTTGTAGCAATGTTAATTATCCTAAGTCTTATCTTCTAATAAAAAACTCATTTTACCTTCAATCCAAAAATTTGACTTTCAACCACCAAACCCTTTTCACTTTATGACATGAACCCTTTACTGCACTGTTCTACTGTTCTACTGTTCTACTGTGATTTAATGAGCTTTTTATGGGACAGGAAACTGCAAGAACCACTGTTTCAAATATGGACAAGGACAACAGAATAGCAGTGAATTAAATTTCTTTAGTAATATATTTATTTATTTGTTTACCTTATAATAATTCATTAATACATTAGTAATCGTTAATTACGTGGGTTAGAAATCATTTTATGTTGCCATGGAACATTGCCAGACTAACAAATTGTGATTCTGTGCTCGCAGTCCCGGGATAACGAGACCAGTAAATGTATCTTCAACGTCAAATACGTCACTAGGTGTATATGAATTTGCCAAATTTCTGCGTAGGAAATTGTGAAGCGCACAGTACGACAAAAGAACTTTTTAAATTGATCCTCCTACTCCTCTATCCTTTATCCTTCGTAAGGATGTGGTGACGTTTTGGTATTTGACGAATGGTTGCTATCCATTCTTCTCTCTCCTGGGCGCGGTGTGTTGCCTCAGACAGAGAGTAAAGGGTAGCGCACTTTATTTGGTCTGACCATCGGAGTGCGATCTTCCTCGAGTTTTTTTACCATCTACCTTGCCTTCAACCACCAACCTCTCCATGCCTTTCATTCGTCTGGTAATGTGTTCAAAGTACCTTAATATATTTTTTTTGATGATTGTGGTAAGCCTAGTATTGATGACGAGTTCTGTCAATATTGATACATTTGTGCGATATGCTGTCTAGAGTATGCGCATCATTCTATGATATACCCACATTTCAAATGCCATTATACGTCGTAAGTCGGACTTTTTATTGGTCCAAGTTTCTGACCCATAGGTAACGATAGGAAAAATAAGCTTCTGTACTAGGCGCAGTTTCGTGTTCCTGGTTATGTTCGTATCTTTCCAGATTTTAGTAAGTTTGACCGTTGCTGATCTGACCATTGTAAGGCGTCAACGTATCTCTTCTTCGCATCCACCGTTGTTTGTGATAACAGAACCTAAGTAATTGAAACGGCTTACCACTTCAAACCCCGCTACGTTTCGTATTTCCAGCTGGTTATTTCTAATTCGATCGATTATCATTACCTTGGTCTTCTGTATATTAATTTTAAGTCAATATTCACGACTAATAGTGTCTAGTCTGTTCATGATGTATTCAAGGTCATTTTTGTTGATGCTAGTACTAAAGTGTCGTCAGCATAGCGGAGATAATACATCCTTGACAAACACCGGCTTTTAGTTTAAAATTATCGGAGTATAATGTTGTTAACTCTTACGTTTGCTGTGTTGTTGATATACAGTTGTTTCAGTAGGTATATTAGATGCTCGGGTTACCCATTTCTCTTAGTATTCCCCACATTTTATGCCATTTTTCATTATCGAACGCTTTCGAGTAATCGACGAAGCACAAATATGTTTCTAGATTAAATTCTCTAGATTTTTCTATAATTTGTCTGAGATTAAGAATTTGCTCTCTTGTGGCTCTTCCAGGGACAAATACACAGTGTTCTTGTGGGATCTGTGGTAGAAGTATTGATTTTAATCTCCCGTTAACTATAGTTAGCAGAACTTTACTTGCGTGGGAGATCAGGGAGTGCGGTAGTTATTACAGTCAGTTGGTGACCTTTTCTTATAAATGGAATGGAATACTCTAAAACGATTGGCCAGAATGCCAAAAGTGTTTTTTATTATTCGTCTAGCTCTACACAAACGGTACCTGAATATTCTTTTCTGATAGTCCAGCTCTCCTTCATTATACGGTTTTAAAAAATCGTGTCACATTGCGAATGCTTCGTCTCCTACAAATACATAATTCAATGGTGCTTTAACGGGTACAACTATCTCTGGAGCTGGCAAATTAAGTTCATTTGCTGCCAAATACTTCATAAATTTGTTGTTTTCAATGACTCCTGCATCAGATACTCGACCGTTGGTACCAACATCACAATATATCAACTCATAATTAGCATTCGCAATTCTCATGAAAACTATGCTATAGGTTTTCTTATAATTAAAATAATATGATTCACTTCTTGGGAAGCTGTAATTTGCTTATGTTTCCCATCCACAGCGCCTAAACAATGTGGAAAGCTCCATCTTTTTTGAAAGTCCAATGCAATTTTGTTCCATTCATCTGTAGTTTTCGGAAACTGTAAAATAAATTAATTCAATGTGCAAAACTATTAATTACATTTTTTGTATGTAGTATGCGGATGATTTACTAGTTTTTTGTAGAATTCTGGGACACATGAACTATAATCCGAAGTGGATAATGAGTCTCAACCAGCCACCCCACATTCAGTTATATCTGAATCACTTACACCTCGGCCAATATCACAAGCTTTATCTAGAACAGCAAAAAGGCGACAAGTTTATGCTCATTGGAAAAGCATGGGCCTGTAAGTTTAGGGAACTTACGCAAGAACAAGCACGTAGAGAAACTAATAAATGATATTTTCTATGAGGCGCAACTCGGTACTCTAAATCGCAACTGTTTGTTGCAAATACAACAGCAGCAGCATACATATCCACAACTATTATACAGTCTGCAAATACAACCATGTTTATAACCAGGGCCATCATATAATCATCAAATCACGCCATTTTTGCTGACGTCTCTTTCCCCAACCATCCTCTTAGCACCACATACGACCACGTTCACAAACAGGATCGTATTATTAAAATACGCAACCAGCACATACTCAACAACCTAAACAAGCTGATAGTGACCCGCAAACAGTCTCACAATATTTACGTAACTTTAACACCACTGATTAAAGCATTGTTCTAAAATAGTTAATATACATTTTAATCAATCTTAAATATTCTTTCCTTAATACACTGTAAATGGAAGTACACGTTTCAGAAATCATACGACAAAGAGCGAATTTGGAAATACACTTAGAAAACTTAAGAAAACACGTTCTTTTTTATTAATGGTGCAACCAAATCTAATAAATGTCGATGAGTTGCCTAATCCATGCGCAGGTAATTACGAAAATCGACTAGTGCATTTGTTAAATCTTTTATTAAATTAACATGAGAGTAAGTGGTTCTTTTTTCAATCCAACTCTTCTGCGATCTTCTTGGTTTTTTGTCTTTTGCCACTTTTAATTTTTTAATTAAACAAACAACAGCTAATGCTGAAAAAAATTCGTCTTCGTTGTCCATCGTTGCTCAACGACAATCTGACCTGTAGTAGTGCAGACAAATTTATGCACTAGATGTATCGATAAAATTGGACAGTTCCTCCGATTCCGATAAATTTATTGAAATTTTTGTACTGTTCCGTTCGACGGTACCGTTTTTGAAAATCGTAGAGAACTGTGCAATTTTACCCCATACACGTAGCGATTATCGGCGTAATTTCAACGGTACAGTCAAATCGTAATGATTTATCGTAGCGTGTATGGCGTCTTTTAGTAAACTTTTTATTATAAAACCTACAAGGTAAACATAAACTTAAAGACTCATACACCTTTGTGTATAATTAAGTATATTATGTAAATTAAAAATACCTTAAATTAACAAAACCTTTATCTCCTTAAACGAACATACACGCACATATCTAATTTCCATCCAAAATGTTCAGAACTTGTTTAGTCTGAGATAGAAATCATTCAACACATAAATTCGTAGAACAAAAAAGATATAAATCACTGAAATTCCTTTTATTTTAATCACCATCTATCTCGTACCTCAAAAAAAAACGAGAAATTAAAAGAACACTGGAATCTCCTTTATTTATTCGAACGTATTCTCTTAGAAAGAGTATCTCTCTTTGACGATCAAAAAAGCATCGAATGTTATAATCCCCAAATAGGTGAGGAATCAGGTCCGTCTTTACAAGGGCTGTAATATTATTTATACTATTTTTTTTTTGTTTATTTATTTGAAGTTAAAAAGTAAAGATAAACCAAGCCTTGAATAGGTTAAAGGTTAAAAGGTTATAAAAATAAAATAAACGGAAATAAAATATAGTTGCAAACTAGGTATACACAGGCCTCCATAGCTTGACAGTATAATTCCAAGGTAATTTATTTCCATTACTTGTTCAATACCGATGCCATTAATTTCTATTTTACATTTAATTGGTTCGTTGCTGTTTAATATTGTTTTAGTTTGCTCCTATGTTAAATCTGTGGACCAGTCTTTGCAGACTATCTTCATCTTGGGCTATCAATATTGTGTCGTAACAGAGTATTTTTACTTCTTTGTTTCCCATTCTGTATCCTCTTTCCTGTCGTTAAAAATATCACAATATTTTAATGTATTTTTGGCAATTTGGGCTTATATAGTAAGTACATCAAATGATCCTGTATCAGATGGATGGCTTTATGTAGATATTTTCCCACCAGAGTCTTCATTTGTTCTAACCATCTTGTTGGAGATCTTCCTGTTGATCTTCGGCCTTCCACCTTTCCTTCCATTACCAATAGTTGAAAGAGAGAATACAAGACACACAGTTTGGATTCATGAAAGGCGTAGGTACAAGAGATGCACTGTTTAGTCTACAAGTATTATTTCAAAGATGCAGAGATATGACTTGCGATATTTACACCTGCTTTGTGGACTACCAAAAAGCATTTGATACAGTTCAACACCAAAAAATGATGGATATTCTAACAAAAGCCCAAATGGATGATAAAGATCGGCGTATAATACAAAATTTATACTGGAACCAATCAGCCACAATAAGAACGAATTTTGGAGGTGAACCAACGGAAATGATCCAGATTCTACGAGGCGTTACACAAGGTTGTATACTTTCACCTATATTATTTAATCTATTTTCAGAGGAAATATTTAGTGAAGCCTTGGAAAAATGCGAACATGGAATACTTCTAAATGGAAAACGCCTAAACAACATCCGTTATGCAGACGACACCGTTATTTTTGCAGACAGTTTGAACAGTTTACAGCAACTAATAAACAAAGTAAATGAAGTAAGTGACAGATTTGGACTTCAAGTAAATATAACAAAAACTAAATTTATGATCATCAGCAAAAATAAAGTTAGAGACGCTCAACTACTTATCAATAATACACCAGTGGACCGAGTAAAACAGTATAACTATCTTGGAACAACAGTAAATGAACAATGGGATCACTCAAAGGAAATAAAATGTAGAATAGAGAAGGCTAGGAGTGCATTCAATAACATGGCCAAACTCTTTAAAAGCCACAATCTTAATCTGGAGATAAAAGTAAGGCTCCTACGATGTTATATCTTCTCAATATTGTATTACGGAGTTGAATCCTGGACACTAACTGAAGCAATGGAGAAAAAACTTGAAGCCTTCGAGATGTGGCTATACAGGCGAATTCTAAGGATATCATGGACAGACAAGATAACCAACGAGACCGTATTACGAAGAGTGGGCAAAGAAAGAGAGGTGATGTATACCATTAAAAGGAGAGAGTTGGAATATCTCGGACATATAATGAGAAACAGCACTAAATACAGATTACTGAAGGTAATCCTACAGGGTAAAGTATTCGGAAAGCGAGGAATTGGGAGAAGGAGAATATCATGGTTGAAGAACCTGAGGAAATGGTTCTCCACAACAACAACGAATCTATTTAAAGCATCAGTCAATAAAGTAATTATAGCCAGAATGATTGCCAATATTCGGAACGAATAGGCACTGAAAGAAGAAGACCAATAGTTGCCTAGTCCCCGTTCTTCGGGGTACATGGTCGAAATAATTTAGGTATATTTGGTTCACTTTTTTTAATAGCCTATCTTTTATATGAAGCTCTACCAAAATTGACAGGGTCTGTCAATTACACTAGCAGTTTCATTATAGTCTTTCAAATAACTTCACCGATTGTCGAAGGTAGATTATACTACATTGTTTTTATGAACAACTCAATTTTGCATTGTAATTTCAAAATACATTTTAATATATTTTTGGGAATTCAGGCTTATATAGTAAGTACATCGAATGATCCTGTATCAGATGGATGGCTTTATGTAGATATTTTCCCACCAGAGCCTTCATTTGGTCTACCCATCTTGTTAGAGATTTTCCTGTTGATCTTCGGTCTTCCACCTTTCCTTCTATCACCAATAGTTGCCTAGTCCCCGTTCTTCGGGATACATGGTCGAAATAATTTAGGTATAATCGGTTCACTTTTTTTAATAGCCTATCTTTTATATGAAGCTCTAGCAGAATTGACAGGGTCTGTCAATTACACTATCAGTTTCACTATAATCTCTCAAATACCTTTACCGATTGTCGAAGGTAGATTATACTACATTGTTTTTATGAATAACTCAATTTTGCATTTTAATTTCAAAAACATTTCAAACAAACTTTCCCTGAAAACCTGACGTAAACTAAGTACGATTCGTGATCAGCACACCCCATTTATTATAGGACAACTAATAAACTTGTTCATAAATAAATGTGTGTTTGTGTTATCGTTTTTAATTCCGACCACAGGTAATCAGAAGCTTTTCTCTCTCCATTTTCCTATTCTATTCTTAAGTTCTCGAAATTTTTGATTATGTGACTTTTATATTTTCCTTTATTTCTTCTTTCTTCAGTATTAAATCTTTGAAGCTAAAAATGTAATTAACATTAGAATCAACTGTAGCCTAATCCCATATAAACACAATATTTAACTTAGACAATGCGGTTTATATCAGAAGTTTTGGACTTCAATTGTATCAAGATAACTCTGTCCTCTGAGACCTGAGAATTGAGACCTCGAAAGCCCTGAAGAAGACATCAAAGAGGATATCGAAAGCTCGGCGCAATGATAATCGAAGATGTCCTGTTCAACCCGGAAGACTGGTAAGCTTAATATTATTTCTTGTAATAGTATTAATCTTAGCGCTAGGTTTAATATATATATATATATATATATATATATATATATATATATATATATATATATTATTGTATATTATATTAATGATAATATATAATAACAATATCTGGCATAAGTGAATTTTCCCCTTGTGTGGGGGAGTGTGAGCCATATGGCTAAAACTGGATAATAATGTGAGAGTCCTGTGGGAGTTTTTTTATCAGTTCTTCTATAAGGCGCGGCCCCCAGCGAATGGGAATACCCTATGGGTATCCTGAGCACCGATACCCAGAGGGTAGCAGAATTACCTGCCGTAGAGCAAAAACTGCCACCTGGCAGTAGGTATAAAATGCAAACTCATTAAAATGGTTATTATTGATTTATATTTAGGGTCGCTGGCTGAAGATCGCCAGGGCACGTCTGGAGCTGGCGTTGAGGAGTGAGGAGTGTGTTGAGGAGGCGGGTTCCTGTCATACAATCAGCTACAGTCCAACAAGAACAAGAATCACAAATGAGCCAGACAACAACAAGAGCTTCACTCGCTGAAGGTGCTGCGCTGGAACATCAGCCGGCGTTCATTCAAGCGGGACGATCGAGGCAGCGCATAAAATAGCCTGTGTCCATGAATGAAAATATTTTGAGCTTTTATTATAAGGTGACCAACCTCGGTCAAGAAACGATCGGCTATCGACAAAATTTATATACCGAATTTTGTAGAGAGTACCCAGAAATGCGAGTATCTGAACAACGAGTAGCAGATCAATATCGGGTAATTATCAGAAATAATCTCATCTCAGAGCATAGACGCAATACTTTCAGAAGCGGGGTCGAATATAATCAAGAGGTCGTAGGAAATCAAGCTCCTAATGAAATATAAGAGCAGATTCCTGAGGTTGTCATACAAGAAACTTAACTTGATAATATACAGCAGGACAAAAAAGAATTGCGCGATAGCTTGGTTAACGAAATGGCACAAGTCACGTCGTACAAAAGTTTAATGGAACAAACCCACTTATCAGACCATCGCTACCAAGAGTAAAATCTTGTAAGAAACTAGGTGTACTGTAACAAATTGTGAACACTGAAGTCCTGTCCAATTATGCCGTAGAAGCCCATACATTGGATTATATGCACACGCTGATTTACTGTGCAGCAAGAGCAGTTGCTAATCTTATGGGCATTAAGATCACAACACGACGAGATACTAATATCGGAAGGACAGATAACAGATTTACACCTTGGGAAAAACGGCTGCTAAGGAAAATTGAATCATTACGTAGGGACATTGGTCAAATCACGGAATATGTTGGAACAACAAGTAGAAAAGCAATCAAAAGAGCTGAAGAAATAATGCTAACCACCGCAAGACGCTCACAATATGATCCAAAAAACAACACAGCACAACAGTGACTGGATACATTAAAACAAAACCCTTCATTTATTCGGGTCAACTAAAGAGATGCAAAATCAGTAACAAACGAAAATCCGACAATTCACTTTTTGAGAATGCCGACAAGGCGTTCTATCGGAAACTCAATTCTACTGCAGAAAGTTCCAATAAACAGTACCTAAACCAAGAAGAAATTCATGACTTTTGGGGAAATCAACTTTCCACACCAGCTGCTTTTAATACCAATGCTGGATGGATCGAAGATTGGTCAAATCACGGAATATGTTCGAGGAACAACAAGTAGAAAAGCAATCAAAAGAGCTGAAGAAATAATGCTAACCACCGCAAGACGCTCACAATATGATCCAAAAAACAACACAGCACAACAGTGCCTGGATACGTTAAAACAAAAACCCTTCATTTATTCGGGTCAACTAAAGAGATGCAAAATCAGTAACAAACGGAAATCCGACAATACACTGTTTGAGAATGCCGACAAGGCGTTCTATCGGAAACTCAATTCTACTGCAGAAACTTCCAATAAACAGTAGCTAAACCAAGAAGAAATTCATGACTTTTGGAGAAATCAACTTTCCACACCAGCTGCTTTTAATACCAATGCTGGATGGATCGAAGATACGACGCACAACTTCCAACACTACGTTACTGCTCCCTACGAACCCTTCACTAGTAAAGAAGTTTTAAATATTATCAAAGAGAAATACCTCAGAAAACACTGAGGATTAGGCACCTCAGTGCCGTTTGACGGTTCTTGTATTTCTACAGAACAAGATACTAGTACGTCACAAGTGAGGGGAGTAGGCAGAATAAGACCCCGAACTCGAACCCCGTATCTCTCTTGATAATGGCTTTAAAATGGGTGCCGAAACGTTAAGTTTCAAATTCTCAACGCAGTTCTTCCCGAGAACTTAGTAATTCTCATATATATTGCTATAATGCTATTATATATATATATATATATATATATATATATATATATATATATATATATATATATATATATATATATATATATATATATATACGCAGACATAGTTTGTTAATTTATAGCGATATACTTTAATAATACTTTAAAATCAGTTGTTCCACCCATGTCGGCATCTGATGTTATAATCTACCATCATCTAAACCATTTGATTGTTTCGTTTTCTCACAACCAGACCCGCGGTGAGGAATGTCATATGTAGATGGGGCCCAGCAGGAAGTTACCTGCCTCTATGTGAGTATTTGCCGTTTGCTTTCGAAAGCACCGTGCCTGTCCCTCCTGCAAATGATTGTTTCACTTGCGTAATTGCCAAGAGAAGCTTAGTGTCCATCAGATATATCTCAACAACTGTTTTTATACAATACAATAGGAATATGAACTTTATGAACTTATTTGTCTAATGACTTGTATGACTTATTAATAAAAATAGGATTTATTTCTATTAATTACAGAAATAAAAATTGTATGAAATATTGCAGAATACCAATACCTTAATAAATACTTAATATAAGAATAATACCAATAATAGTTAAAACATATAATAAAGGTGGAAAGGAATGCTATTACAAGTAAAAGGGGAAAATCTCAGTAGTTAGCTGTATACCATACTTTAAAAAAAACTTACAGAGAAATAAAAACTTATAGGGTATTTATTAAAAAATAATTAAAATTTATCCAAAAGGATTACAATTATTCCAAAATGTTTTCGGTCCAGTCGGATTATCTGTGAAACATTTTTTAGGATACAAAAAACTCAGCAACCAGCATACTTAGACCCGTTTGGAGGTCTAGCCAGTATATCACAAAGAAGACAAAGATCCAAATATTCCAGTCGACCGTCAAATCTGTTTTACTCTACGGATGTGACCAATGATAAAAACTGAAGAGGTACTTACTATATGCGCTTAAGCATATGAAAAACGAAAGTCTGCTAGTCCGAACGAAATGCCTATTGAACTATTAAATTTATTTAATCCATTAAGTACTGAATTTTAAAATTGTGGAATTTGCTGTAGTTTTTAATTTTTTCTATGATAGGGGTTTCCAAATATTGTACATAACTAATATTTTAAATACCCGTCTGGTAATATGACCGTCATGTACGGTATATGACACAGTAGTCGCCTAAATATCGAGACGAATAAGAATGGGATGGGCAGCGTTCGGCAAACTTTCTTACGTTCTAGAAAATCAAACAATTCCTCTATACTTACGAAGCAAGGTATATAACTACTGTATAATACCGGTGCTCACCTACGGAGCACAGACATGGACATTTACACAGGCCAATTTGGATAGGATAAGGAAGGCACAAAGAGCGATAGAGAGACAAATGTTGGGTATATCACTTAGAGATAGAAAACGTAACCAGTGGATCAGAACCAGAACAAAGACAGTAGACGCGATAGAACAAGCAGCAAAACTGAAATGGAAATGGGCTGGACACAATGATCTTCTACAAGACGGACGATGGAACAATGCCATCGGAAAGTGGCGTCCATACAACGCAAAGAGATCAAGAGGCAGACAACAGATGAGGTGGAAAGATGACATCAGGAAACAAGGAGGTCCCACATGGCAGAGAACTCAAGATAGGGAAAGATGGAGAGAACTGGGAGAGACCTACATCCAACAATGGAAGGATAGAGAATAGGTTCAAAAAAAAAGGTCGCCAACACTACTAAAGTAAACAAATATTATTTGAAAAGATGTATTTTTATTGTTAATTGTACAAAAATTATGAAAATACGAAAATTGATTCTTCTTCTTCTTATGGTGCCCTATCCAATTAGTGGATGTTGGCAACAATTTTGGCATACTCCTCTCGGTCTTGTGTGGCTCTAAAGAGTGCATGGGCATCTAGCTTTGTCCAGTCTCTTATGTTTTTAAGCCATGAGTATTTGTTTCTTTCGATACTCCGTTTTTCTTCTATCTTTCCTTCCATAATAAGCTTTAAGAACTGGTACTGGAACGAAATATATGACGCAGATAAGCAGTTTTTCCTCTTTTTATTATTGGCAGCAATTCTCGTTCTCTGTCCATTCGATTTAATACTTCGACATTTGTTGTGTGATCTATCCAGGGAATTTTAAGTAATCTTCTAAATACTCACATTTCAAAGGCCTCCAATCGGTTCATCACATTGGCCTTTATGGTCCAGGTTTCTACACAATATAGAAGTATGGAGTAAATTTAACATTTTACAAAGCGATATCGGAGAGTTAAGTTAAGGTTGCTGTTGATTAACAAGGTTCTCATATTAGTAAATGTTGTTCTGGCTTCCTCAATCCTGCTACGTATCTCTGTGTTTGGATCTAGATCTTCAGTTATCCAACTATCGAAATATCTGAACTTGGGACTTTTTGGATGTTCTTATTGTTTACTCTCTATCGTGTTCTGCTAACCACCATTACCTTCGTCTTGTCTATATTAATCTTCAAGCCCAGTCGTTCTCCTTCAGTGTTTATTCTATCTATTAGTCGTTGTAGCGCTTCTTGGCTATCAGCTATTACGACTGTATCATCAGCATGGCGAAGATTACTAATAGTCTGTCAGTTGATTTTTATTCCATCTTTAGTGTTAATTAAGGCTCTATCGAAAATCGTTTCAGAGTAAAGATTAAGAAGGGGGGTGACAAAACACAACCCTGTCGTACACCTTTTTCGATTGAGAAATATGATGTAGATTCCAGTCCTATTCTCACAGATGCCACTTGATTCATATAAAGGTTGTTTATGATTTTAAGATCATTCTCAACTATCGAACGTTCCTGGAGTAATCTTACTAATTCTGAATTAACACAATCGAACGCTTTCTGGTAATCTATAAAGCATAGGAAGACATCTTTTTGCTGATCTCTGCATTTCTGAAGTAGGACAGTTAAGCTATAAAGTCTTGTGCCAAATCCTTGTCTGAAACCGAACTGTGTGGGGCTAGTGTCTCTTTCACTTTATAACCAAGTAAAGATGGGGCACCACCATTTCTTGCCTCTAATTCGAACTATGTACACATTTGTATTCGCATCCATTTGATCGGTACTGCATACTGATAAATGCATTGTATTTTCCAATACAATTAGGTCTAGAAATGCCTATTTGCTTTTTTTCAGTCGATGGTTACGATTTAAGGGCTATAAGTCATGATGAAAAGATCGTTGTTTAGTGTATGTGATCATATATGGCACCCTAGTACCTAATGGTAAGCTATAATAGAATTGAAAGGTAGAATTGAAAAAAGTTGTTATCTATACATGTACAAGATTAAGAAGAGTGAGACGACGTGAATGAAAGAAGAGAAGGAAGTTTGCCGTAAAAGACAAAAGTGGCTGATAATTGAAGAGAAGAAATAGCAATAGACTCTAAAATAAAATGAAAATAAATCAAAACAGTTCGCATGTAGGTATATAGAAGAAGTTTGCATCGGCCGCCTATGTATTCTACAATTATATAAAATTGCTTCATAACGCCATAATGTCATTAAAATTCTTGAAAATAAAAATAATTAAACAACATCACCGAGTGCAGTATCAACTACGCTAGTTACAAGTTGCGTACAGTAATATCTTGTGGCTCGTTAAGAGAAGAATATCTTAATTCGTATACTAGACAAGGCCATAAATTAAAGTTGGCTTGTGTTTACGACAATGTTATTAATTACACCAAGAGGATTTTTCTTCTTCAGTAGCTGCGCTTATTGCTTTGCTACTATATCATTTAAAGATAACTCACTTGATTCCTACTTGTGGGTGTACACTTAAATTATTTCTGATGCTGTTATTTTGCATACTGAGATGATTAATATTTAAACCTAATTTGTATGTTAACATAATATTTATTTAAATGAAGACTGGTGGATAACCTGGACCACGAATATTAAATTTAAAAAATCCATATAATGATATTAGAATTTACTGTTTTTACTGGCAATAATCCACAATTTTACTTTAAAATAAAGTTATTTTTGACGTTTTAAGTTTTACTTCGTAAATCGTTCTTAAAATACAAATAAAACAAGTTTTGTTTTATGAAATTCTTCAAATGTATTAGTTTTATTTGACATTAAAAACATTGAAAACACAAACACATTGAGATCTATTTTATCTAAAACTAAACATAACAATAAACAAGAAAGAAACAAAAAACTGTATTTAAAATAAACTTCAACTATATACCTGAAAGAAACAGATAAGAGAAACAGAAACAGAAAAGGGAAAAATTAAAGAAACGGCTCTTATTATGGTAAATCAAATCAATTCTGTCGCAAATTCGTCGGCAGAATTCAGTAGGATCATATTAAAAAAGGAAGACAATAGAAAGAAAATACCACTATTATTAAGTGAATAACATATCCAGGATACATCATTTATGTTTTAATCCTTTATAGGTCTGTGGTCGATATTTCGACCACTGCCCTTAATAATACTTATGAGCTAGTCATTGACATGAAAAGTTACCGAAGTGCAAATTCAGTGTTCAGTAAGGCCTTTGATAACAGAACTGCAGCAAAGCTTTTGAGAGAACTTTTATACAAGTAGAAATGTTGCGGTAGATGAAAGTATGGTTGCTTTGAAGGGGGGAAGTTCTCTCAAACAATATATGCCAAAAAAGGCCCATAAAAAGAGGCTTCAAAGAGGGTCGTTGGATGCTCCGAAACTGGATACGTGCACAAATTTAGCATATATGAAGGCAAATCCCAATCACAACATGCTGAATATGGTATAGGGGCTAAAACGGTACTAGACATTACCGAGTTTCTTAGAGGCGGAAACTAGGCATTTATTTCGATAATTTTTTCTCGAGTTTTCCTCTTCTTAAAAAAATGTTAACCTATGACTTGTTCTGCTGTGGAACTTTTAGAATAAATCGTAAAGGCTCTTTAACACAAATGAGAAAGGACAAAACAATGAAAATGAGAGAACACGATTATTTCAAGTCCAATGATATGTCTGTTGTTAAATGAAAGGATCGGGGGCGCAAATACGTTCTAGTCGGTAGTACTATGCATAATCCACTTGAGATTACTTTAGTTTTGCAAAGAAAACCCAATGGTGAACAAGAAATTGCCAAGAGTCCAAAAGTCATCATAAGTGATTACAATCGCTACATGAGTGGAGTCGATCTATTCGATCAACTTCATGCTTCTTATCCAATTTCATGGAAATCTCGAAAATGGTATGGTAATAATGGAAACCAATGAGTCACCTGTATTTTAGAAGTGTATTGGCCAACGAGTTCATAGGTGAGTGTCAGAACAGAAAGAGGCCAGGACCTAAAGTAACAATAGGAAGAAATAAACTGAAGAAAATGGAAGCAACACATACTGCTGTTAAAAAGAAGGGAAGAAAAAAGAACATCAAGACGTTGTGCACTCTGTTCAACGAGAGCGAAGCCAAAACGTTCAAGTATTAAATGCTCAGATTGCCAGGTTGCATTATGTATTCAATGTTTTCCATTATTTCATAATAATAATGTATAATGTGTTTTTTTCTGTGGTTTATTATAGAATTACAACTACATATACCAAAGTCAACATACCTAATTAGGCTGTGGTCTAAATTTGAACCACCTAAAAAAACTACAAGGAGTGAAAATAAAATGAAAAGACGAATGAAAGTGCAATAATGGATCATTCTTTAATTATAATCTGCAAAGAATTTGTTTATATTACTAAAAAATAATTCTGCCCTATAAATGGTTAAAATAACATACATTGTAATCATACATGTTTTTCCTGTATTCTAATTTTATTCAGAACACAATAATTTTTATGCGTCCCTGCATAACTAATTGCGTTTTTTTTTTATTTATAAAAAAACACGCTTTATCATGACAAGGTTATTAGCAGAACGGTAACACTTTGCTTAGTAAATTAGTAAATTAAAGTCTTTTAAAGACAAAACTAGGTTATCTATAGTGTTTTTTTAATTTAAAATGTCTTTCGATTGTTTGGTAAATGATATTTAATTCTGTGACGATTGAACTTTTTGCACTTTTCCATTAGCACATGTTTTACCGTAAGGGGTGAACCACACTCCTCACAAATTAGATGTTCTTCTTTTTTAAACAAATGGTCATGAAAAAACTGGGGATATCCAAGTCGTAAACGGGAAATAATTATTTGCTTTCGTCCGGATACCCCGTATGGTTGCCATGGTTCAATCTTATTTTTAATCTACTAAAGCTTTATGGTGTGGATTTTCATTTATTGTTCCAGTTTTCGAACAGGTACTTTATGAAGGATCCATACTCAGATTGGGGTAATATGAGGAATGTGTTATCGTTTATAGCGTCTTTGCAGTAGCTTATATCTGCATTGATTTCTCATTATATGTCTCAAGTACTGCAGCTTACGGCCCTTCACGATGTTGACGAGATCCGCGGTTGCGTTCATCCACCGTAGTACTTCTTTATTGGTGACTTTGACTGTCCATGGTATCTTCAGGATCCTTCTTTATAACGATAGCTCAAAAGCCTGAAGTTTTGATAGAGTTTTCGCCTTCAATGTCCACTCCGTATAGAAGCGCTGAGTGAACGTAACATTTAAGGAACCTTATTTTTGTTTCTAGGATGAGGTCATAGCTCTTGAACACACAGCTCATAGTCAAGAATGCACTTTTTGCCTTTCCGATGCGACATTTACATTCGTATTCATAGTCCGACTCCAGCGCGTCGCTGGCTGTTCACCACCATATCTATGTTTCATAGTCGACCTACAGCCTGGTTGACGCAAACGTAAAGCATCTTTCTCCGAACAGTCGCTGGCATGTCGCTGGGTACGCGCCAGTCGCTTTCACAGTCATCTCACACTCGAATGACGCATGCCCTGTTTAGAGATTTTCGAAGCTTCGCCAGAGAAGGTATATGCATGCTCTGGCGATTCGCCGATTCGCCCGTCAATTTGAAATACGTTTGCGATGGACGATTTACATCAATATTATGTAGTTAACCGAGAAATAAATGAACAAAACGATATATTACAAGTACCACGAAGATATATAAGGGACATGCAAAATCCATTACACTTTTATAATGATAATATATATATATATATATATATATATATATATATATATACCCGGTATTTAGGCGTTCGACGTCCTTCCGGTAGGGATCTATGGAGGAGTATCACCTAGCCGCAAGCCCTTATCTCTTGCCGTACTGCTCCACCATAGGCCGATCAGATACCAGCATATTCTAGACTAAGCCGCAGATTCATTTTAGAATTTTAAACTGCTGCGTTAGCCTTTTTGTTTTCTGCACACCGAGCTGGGAATCAAACTGACATCTCTCGCATTGAAGCGAAGGAGAAACCAGCCGCCCAGCCCGCTTGGCTAATCCGATCGACTATAATGATATAATAATATAATTATTATATATAATATATATATAATGATAATGAATTTCGAAAAAGGTATAGATTTCGAAAACAAACAGTTATTGAAATAATGTTGCCAGTAATAAATGATGAAATGGTGAAAATTAATCGACGTGGATTACCGTTTCCACCCATTTTATGTCTTTTATTAGTTGCCTTGAGATTTTATGCTGCTAGAAATTTTCAGGTAGGATAAATTAAAGAATATATTTTCAGAACATGATATATGTATATATATATATATATATATATATATATATATATATATATATATATATATATATATATATATATATATATTGTTGTGATCTGCTTTATGATGTTTTATTATTAATTAACCCTAATTTAATTAATCCAATTATTTAATTAATTAATTCACTAATTTATGCAGAGTCATACAAATCAATTACTATTAAAAATTCTCAGGGTGCCTTCTTAATTTTACTTTAATCAGTTTACTTTATCTATCTCTTCTAGTGGGTTCAGTATCTCCTAGTTGCTCATAATCGGGATAGAACAGGAAACGGAACTAACATTAAAACAACATAAATATGCACACAAATTATTATTTATTTTCAATAAGCAATACGATGAATATTAATAAATAACTTTTGTGGGCAATTATCTTTCCCAACAAACTCCTATACTCTAAATTTAATTTTAATTACAAACTATCTATTGATCTGTTTTATAATAATATCTACTAAAAAAATTGACCATTATAAAATATAATTTATTCACAAAAAAATAACTCTTTAAAACTTGGAATCTTAGTTCGTATGCTTATATTTGATTTTATCTTTAGAATATCTTAAAGTTTTCTTTCATTCAAATTATTTGACTGACCTTTATTTTTTTACACCAATGATGTCTCCTCTCGATCAAACCACAGTTCCTTCCTTGATTGATTATGTCCGGC